>NW_008709715.1:4440611-4450898 GCF_000327385.1 Lottia gigantea | reverse complement strand
TCCGTTTGTTAAATAGTATATTGTTGCCATGGCTGAACTTGAAGCAAATTAATTTCAGTTCATTTCCAACGCCACGCCGTTTAAGACTAAATTTGGACATGTTACGCTGCAAAGCCTATCTTTATCTCAAAATCGACATTCAACTCCAATCTGTGCTCGAGTCAGTAGTATCCATAGCTGTCAATCGTGTCTGGATAGAAATAGCCTCGAACAAATTTATATTCCAGGTTAATTAACAAGGTCAAACGGAACTGTTTACAGCCGATTGGCTCCACTCTGAATGGAGACTGAATTAAAACTTTGATCTAAGTTAATGAATCAAGTTTCAGACGTCTCATAGTTAGTTCTTGTCATTAGATCTGACCCTGAAATCTTAGAAATTATAATCGTCCGGCACGTTTTAGTCTACATAGAATTTGTTTTAATGCAAATTTGAGGGACGCGCCACTAAAAACATAATTTACAAGATTTGATTTATCACAGATAAGATACAGTTAATAAGGTCTGATATTGATAGCAAAATTTGTATCATGAAGTTCCGAATACGCAGAATGAATATGCCACTACTGTTGATCAGGCTGGCTTGTCAAGTCAAATTGACAAATACTGTTTTGAAAAAGCGGAACGCATTATTCCCACTTACGTATGGATGATAGGATTTGAGTTCGATTTACTTCAATATCTATACGTAATAGACTGATCGTGTTATTGACTAGGAATAGGGTATAACAGCTTTAACGAAGTAACGAACACCTGCTTGAGCTCTCTGACGTAGAACATTAGTCTAATATTTGCCATAATAGCGATATTATTATATCATTTTTATCATGCAGTACTAAATATAAAATTGATAGTTCTAGGAAATGTCTTTGAAAATCAAATGACAGAATTAATGCCTGTGAATGCTCCAAAGATTTCCATCATGTAACTTATTTATTATAGACCAAAAGAAAGGAATATTTACGTCGTCGTTAAGTAAACGAGTAGGCGTCCCAAAATATTCAATTTAGTATGAAAACAAAATTAAACCACAGCTGGTGCGGTGGGAAGTTTTGATATGATAATTCCTTTCAGTGCTTCATTTAGTCCAAAACATCATCCTCTATTCCTGCCAGTCGACAACTTTCAAAATAGCTATCAGAGGTGTGCTTCATAGCAACTTTAAAATAAAAGTATTGTGGGTTAACTTTCCTGTTTTCATCGTGGTTACGTCAATAACACGTCAGAAAATTCGAAAATGGCGTGAATACTAAGGAGCGGTCAAAAGTATTAAAAATATACATGTCCACATCAGCAACTATTTAAGTAATGTGACTTACACAAGAATAGAACTGTCATTGGCATATGTCTTACAATCACTTTCTGCTCTCTGACACCTAGTCCTTAACCTGGTTGAGCTCACGAAAACAGGATATTTATCCGTATATTATATTTCAATTCAAACTAATGTAAAGCTAGAATTCTATTAACCTCAATAGCTTGTTTGAACAATAAACAGAGCCCTCTGTACAACGTGTTTAACAGAAATGAAAGAGGAAAATGCTGCTGTCCTGATCCAATTTTCCTTCCAAGACACTGAATGATGATATCCGTCTTCTAGAAAAGTAACATATTTCTATTTACATATAGTTCCCCACCAACAATGATGCAGTTTTATAATTTGAAGCAGAAGTTTGGAAGATCAGTTCTTTGATAACAGGGAATACACAAAAACTTTTCTTTGTATTTTCAATGTAAATTAGAATATCGAAAATGTAATTGATGGACCTTGCAATTGGCCAATGACTAACGTCGCTTTAATAGAAATATCAAAGTCCAATATTTCAAAATTTAAGCTAATATTTCAGCTCACTTTAACATTAACACTTTTATCGGTTAAATTCGATTCACCTACAAAAAACATTAACCCTTCAGAAAAGATATATCCGACGACTAAAACACCTTACAGTTAAATCTTTAAGCCTCCTTGATTTGTATCAGGTCTATGTTTTCAGAATATATACGACTATTTCCATACGAGTCAATCTAATTGCCACTATATTGTATAGGTATTGACTAAGAACTATAATGGTTTCTTGATCTACGGACATTATCTAAGGTTTAGACGTTCGACTTACTTTTTATTACCTAATGTTTATTCTTTTCAAATGAAATTGTTACAATAACAATCATTCCTCATTCTACATTATACAAACGACAAACTTATAGTTACAATTTACATAATGATACTGAAATATATCGAGATCGCCTCGATAATGGTAAATTTCAACCCAATTACAATACCCCAGGCGTATTTAACACCGGCGTCTGTTGTTCCTGTAGTCTTCGACCGTGACGTTATAATCTAGGTTTTTCGGTAATTGCATGAATAGACGTCCGACTGTCAATCGAAATGGTGTAACTAGAAGTTTGAAGTATTCGCGAGAAACATACAATAGTTTGAAACGTCTTAAATCCCCTTTTAAACCACTATTTAATTACGAAGAATAATTTTAATCTAACATGTCTTTGAAGTTTTAGTTCCTGGTAAATGAAACAATTTCCATAAGGTCGACTTATTCTAAATCTGATAAAGAAATGATTACATAAGGCTCGCTCATTAATTATTTATGGAATCGTAAGATCTGAAGGCTATTTATTGAATAAAATATTACTCAGATTAGCTTGAGAATAATGAATGGTTTCCAGATGATGTAGGTACAGTTAACCTCGTGTAAACTGTTGATACTATACCTCATCTTGTCAGTCTGGATAATTTAAGTGTAGTCAAATAGATACCAGTTTAGAACGAAAAGATTTGGTCTTAAGCCATCACCACACGATCCGACACATACAAAATTTTGCAGGTTTTGGAACCTTGTCAAGGATTGTTGTTTCTAGAATATTTTACAGGTTAAAAATCGGACAAGGTGATATAGAAAAAAAAACTTTCGAAGGAGTTCATCCCGTCAAACTACCTTTGAAGAACAAGGACAATAACTTCTACACACTATTTTTAAGGTATTTTTCACCCAGGCTGTATGATAATAGTCAAATTCAGTGTCTTCAAAATGCGTTAATATTTGTGCCAACTAGAGTGTTAACGAACAACAACGGACAGAGATCGACGAACGGGTGACGACAATATACGCTCCACATATCATGTGGGTGTTTTAATCTTAATTATAAAATCGTCTTTGATTAGGACAATCTTCTTTAATTTATAAAATCCTCTTACACCAAAACTAGTAACGCTGCCAGATATATTCTGCTGTTAAAGAATCCTTAGATTAACGACTGTTTTCCGATTTCTTTCCGACGACAACACTTCTAATTATTGCCCGTTGGCAAATATCGATGTCTGTAGGTAAAAAGTGTCTTTAAAGAATCTGTATGAAAATCCACCTTCTTATAATTTATAATCTTGACATTTTACAATCTTAATTTATGTGGAATTAGGACATTAATCCTATAAAATCAGAAAATAACCTACGTTGTAATAAGATTGTTGTGCTGGCTGGCTAAATAGGTGTATAGTTGTCTCCCCTTGAAATTCTAAGATTTATACACCCCTACCTAAAACATCTGATTAAATCACAAATATGGTGGTTTCGCTTTTCATCGATGATCTGACGAATTATTATGCATCTGCTGTTCTGGGTAATATAATAGTAAACCAATCATACGTTAAAAGTTCTTGGATATTCTTAGATAAGCATCGACATTTTTTAAACCATTTACCATGATTTTGATAATAAAATATAACAACTGCCAGATCTCAGACGGTAATTGTAGTAACCTGTTATGCAGCTCAAAGACAAATAACAAATGTCTAGATATAATGTCTGTCTCCTGTAAAGAGTTGATTACACGTGCTGTTCTGGAGAAAATTAATCTCATATTCCATTGTATGTCGTAGCTGGATCGAGGCAAAAGATTACCACGAGGTTTATTCGTACTGCTGATTTTGATACTGAAATTTGCTCAGAAAGAGAGCAGCAAAATCAAATATTGGTTATTATTCAAACCAGAAAGATATATTATTGTAACTTCAGGGAGAATTCCCATTACACTGTAAGTCTTAACCATTTACCAGAATCGCCTCTTAAGTTATCAAAATTTAATTTGTAATGGACCAGTTGTGAATTCTTCATTGTATTATTAAATTTTCTGCAAACAGAACATGTTAATTTTCATTATAGTGTCTGCCAAATTTCCTCTGAACACGCTGAAGGAACTTTTTCATGACAGCAAGAAAAATTACATTTGAGAATCTGACCTTTTTTTAATAACTTTAAATTGGTTTTAAACTGAAATAGAGACCCGTATACCAAACTCAGGGCATTTTCGTCTAGCATATATCTATTCTGAAAATCTCATCTAAAGTGAAGATTGTTCCCGAAGATTCACCGCAACATACCAATTAACAGCATTTTTTGTTAGGCGTCAACAATTTTCCTTGTCAAATTACTACAAAATTAGCAGTAAGTATATGTTTCATAAAATCATATGCATTTCTATTTGACATCATAATCGTTTACAAATTTGCGTTGTGATTATTATATCTTGGTTGGTTGACAGATGTAATGTAGTAACCTTTTTTAAAACAAAAAACACAGATAGGTTTCCTAAAGCGAGTTCTCAATTTGCTGACTCTGACTTGATCTTCCTTTTTCAGTTCGCCTATTCTGGAAGTGTATTTGGAAGTTTTCAGAGGACCACAATTTTGCTTTGCTTAGGTAAGTCAAACTTGTCAATATCACAAAGACAAACTTATTACTTCCATTATGTCTCGCTAGAAAACCATTCAGAGGGCACTTCTTGTTAATTCCAATCTATTGTTTCAAGAGCAAACTGTATCAAGAACGGCTAGTGATTTAAGTGGCATTTCTAGTTCCTTAATGTCTGATTAAATTAAGCAGATATTCTTTCACTGAAGGTATTATAAGAACTAATGGCTAGATTATTGGGAAACGATTGTGCTTCGTACATTTAGGTATTTCTCTGAGAGGAAAATGTGGCGAGACATTCCTTAAGTTAATGAACGAATATACGTTAATTGGCTTTTGTAAGACTACTATATTTATTAATGAGTATAGGCTTTGTTCTCTTAATTATAATATTATTCTGATGTTGAGGTTCATTTACTATATTCACCACAACCTTTTGATTTATAATAGCTCACAATACAAACAATCACGAGAGATCGAAATGGTGAAATAGGTGCGCTTCAATTATTGTATACGAATACGAATCAAATCAGCAATAAGATGGTCGCAGTTTCCCCCCATAGAGAAAGGGGCGATATATCGAATGATTGTGTAGACTAAATTCAACTAATGTCCTTCAAGACTAGCAAAGGTTGGATTTTAACAACTTCTACTTCTGGGACCAATTATTGTCCGGATTAGAAACCAAGTTTGTCTAGGTGCAACAAAACGAACAATATGTACTATTGAAATTTCAGATGGATGTTTTACGATTGATGATCCCTAATGCTAGATGGAATGAGCTTTTCTGTAGTTATTGCATTTTCAGTAGAGAACAATTGGATCCAGAGCTCCCACAAAAAGTCGTCACACAGCATGCGTTAAGTAATTGATTAGCGGACAGCTCTGGACATTTCAACATTTGTCCAAATTTCTCCGACTGCTTTCAAGTAATGACATGACCTTACATATAACATTAATTCACAAATTTTAGAGTTTCATTTGAAATATATGAGTCATTTGAAATTGTTAAAAATTAGGATGTCAATTGAAATCGTAATGTGACGAAGGCTTAAAGAAATATATAACAGCTATCTATGTCAATGTTCAGATATTATAGTTATATTCTGCTATCACCATGATCAAGTTTTATCAAACCAAGTTTCTAGTACCATCATTACCAGGGTTTATTAGTTAGAATAGTAGTCAATAACAGTAATATGATAGATATAATATCCGTATTTATTACCATCAATATCTCATTTGCAGTATTTGTCAGACATGACAGACATTAATTATACATGCATTTAAGGTGAACAGTTTCCACAACCCTCGGTGCCCAAACAAATTTTTTTTCCCATTAATGTCAGCAGAGCAGAGCAGAGTAATACTTTTTTTATGACTCTAATTTTTTCCTTAAAGTAAGAATATTTCAAGATACATCACTTTAACAAGTTACAAGTAGATTAGATTCATTTCGACAGCATGGAACTTAACTTGTTCAATGACAACATATACACGTGAATGCGAATAATTTCTGAAATTAAGTGGCAATACAGATTAAAACTTTTTTGCATGACCATGATCCAGTAAACATGGATCGACTTGATCATTTTATCTCCGCAATAGAACAATTTAAAGCAACAACTTAGAACACCTCAGCTTGCAACAATTGTTGGAATTCCATGTCGTCATTCGCAAAATAACGGTCGATCGTTCTACTTCCGGTCAAGGAGCGAAAGGGCAATAACTTGAATCAGTATTCATATTTATTTAATACAAATACCTAATACTAATACCTAAAGCTCCATTTCCTTTTTTTTAATTTTTCGACCTTGACCCGACAATTCTGATCGTCATTTCCGATGGTCTGATTGGTGGTATTAAAGTTATCATCAAATTACATTGAATAATATTTGTATAGAAAGTAACTGCCATTAGTATACAGTTCAATTAACACTGAATATGGAGAATAGACATTACTGTCAAACAAAATATTCAACTATTGATTTCAACTATCACAATAGAAGATGGCATATACGAGCTTTCATTATCCCATCAGATCATCTCGTATTTTGTTATAGCATAAATGCAATATATATGCAATTTTTCAACAGTTCGTGTATATACCACACCACAATTCTCATTAGAGAGACCCTTCGATTAAAATCTCATGTTCTTCATCGGCAACACGTGTTTTCTTGAGTGAATCTCAATTTAAATCGAAAGCTTAGATCTTATAATTAGAAGCATGACCTCCAAACACTCTTGCCTGCCTGTCTTTCAGGGGCGAATATTCAAAAGAATGATTTGGAAGTGGATATACTAGACAATCATAGTGGCCATGGTGAAACCAGTGAAGAAAGTAAAGCTAGTATTGAATTGTCGACAAATATACTTGGCCTTTCATGCCGCTAATTTGTATATCGATGTCTTTACATGCAGTGCAGAGATAAATGCATCCTGTTTTAGAGTCGATTAGCAAAGTAGAAAGCATTGCAAATTATATACCTACATACCAACACTATCATTAGTGGATTATAGTAGATGTTATTACACGGCATGTATCAAGTCTAATTTGACGACTTCGTGTTTGAAACATATTGAATATTAATGCGCACATGAAACTTATTATTATGTTCTAAGATAGGCTGACGTTGGCGGTTTCCTTTCCAGGAAGGCCACATACATGTGGTTATATCATTTGGGAGGTCTGTTGAAGATAAAATGAAGCCTTAAAAACAGAAAACTTCATCTTGTTGTCTATGAGCCAATTCTCCGAAGTGAAAACACAGAAGAACAATGTAATGCGTTATCAAATCCGGGGTCAACTAAAACTTCAATGAATGCTAGCAACTGGCGGCATATGATCACATCTTAAAATTTAGATTTATCTGAGAGCACAGACGACTGAAAAGCGCTAGTTGCTCGAAATCAAGTTTCTATTAAATATGGAATAAAAATCCCTACAAGCAAGACAATTCCAAAAAATGGCAAAAATCGTGAGCAAAGGTTGTATAGTAGAAGATTCCTTCAAAGAGAAGTACCATCAGGTGTTTCGCAAGAGTAAGCATGGTCTGCACCCGCCTCTATTACAATGGTCAAAATCATGAAATACAACCAAACCAATTGTTTCCTGACCAAACCAATCAGTAAAAATGCAGGAAGTAGATTTAATGTATTTATCAAGGAGTTCACCATAAAATCACGACCATAAAACTTCCCACATGACATTTGAAGTTTGTGTGTAGAGCAACTCTCAGCGATTTCAAAGTTAATACTCAACCTCTAACTAGTAATTCCTCATGAATACAACACGCCTTAGTACAGAGGATGTGAAATGTATACAAAATCAACTGGTGATTGTGCTATGTTACTGCACATGAATGGAAAATATTCTATAGGAAAACCGGAATGGTCACGTTTAATATATACTCTTAACACAAAGATCAGGGTTGTTGAAAATTTCGAGAAGCAAATCCAAGTAGGACGCTTTAGTTTTAGAAGAAGTGAGCACTCCGGGGTAGATTGTATCTATAGTCTCCAAATAAGTCTATTGAGCGAAATGATCTAAGATGCTAGCCTTTATAATCGACTACAGTGAATCAAATGAGAATTGAATCGCCCCGAGCCCACCATAATTCCATGGGCGAACATGTTTTCCGCAAGTTAGAAGGAGAATTTTGAAAATTTTAATGAGTTTGACTAAGAACCATCTGATCTTTTTCTTGTAGGTTTTCAGTTTTGTTGTCACTTAAACACGTATTTCCTTTTCCTTGAGGCTTTGTGATTGTCTTAGATACAAAGTAATAAGCTAAATTCCTCTAATCTTGTTGTCAGTTACGAGTGACTGGGCGGGCATTGAAGACCTATTACCACTTCTAACTAGCAGATTTGATTGCTGTAGGATATTGGAGGGTCGTGGGTTAATACCGCAAATTGGTTCTGGACGAGAGTCCTTTATTAAATAATACGAATTCATTAGAGTCTTTCAATGATAGTCATGATACTTATATAAGTATCTAAGAAGATCAAATGTGAATTAGCCTACATTCATACTTAATTTTTCTTTTGTATCCAGACACCTTTTTTAGGCTTTGAAATTGGTTTGATTTGAATTAAGCTTACAAGTAAGACTCAAGGTCTTTTTTTTACTCAACCACTTAAAATGTATTACCTTTTTAATGTGAGTTAATGAAAACGAGTAAACAGTTATTTCTTTATGTTAAAAGTTAAAAAAAAAAATATTAAGCGGATGATCAATTTGAATTGAGAAGGAAAACTTTTGAAATGTTCAAAAACAAATTATCACAAGTTATTTAAAGGGTCATTCCGTCTTAAACTTCGCATCGAAGGAACGAATTGGAGCTATTGTCATCTTGATTGGACGAAATTCGCATCATACACTTCAGTAACGTCATTGGAGCTCATAGTAAACCGGTCCGCCATTCCATCTCAAGTGTAGCGATAAGTGAACACAACAGGGGTCAAGACTGCGTCTTGCCAAATTTAAGTCGTATCTGTTGTTATTGTAGCGAATATATAAGGTTGAAAGGGTCATTCCCAACTGAATTGTTAAAATAGGTCTCTCAAGTTCATATGGACGGTTAAATTTAGTAGTTTGTGTATTATTTCTTCTGGCTGACATTTAATTTGAAAGTGTAGGCGAGTTTCTAAAAGGATTATTTGAATAGTTTTCAAAAGTTTATGTGGTTTCTACATCGCGTGCGAGAAAATCATTCAATTTAAAATTGTAAAAACAGTCGCCTGCTTATCATCTGCCATTCATGATTTTTTATGACTTAAAAATTGACCATATGTTAATCTATAGATTAAAATTTATATTAGTATTTCTGTCATAGGCATTAACGAAACGTGGTTTTGTGAGTATAAAAATTTATACCAACGCCTAAATGATTTCATTCGAGTTGACATCATCAATATGGTTGAAGGAGGTTAACGCTAAGAGGTGAACTGTGCATCAGTTATTCACGTACACGGCTTGTGTCACATTTACATGCCCAGTGTGCCATGTTCCCACAGAGCACCACTGTTCTTTAAACAATAAAATAGATGGCGCTAGGGCTCAGTTATCTGATCTAACCACTGATGTGTTTTCTCAATAAGTCAAGAGTGTTATGGCTGACATGTGGCAGGACATGTATTAATAATCCTCTCCGAAGCATCTCGGAATATTGTAAACCAGTTTTGAAAGGGGGGGGGGGGAGGGGGGATTGGGGGCAAATGCCTCAATCCCCTGCACTCCCCTGGCGCCACCAAAGTACGCACATTGATGCAATGGATGAATGGATGAATGTAACTTGAGATTGATCTTCTTTTTATTGGATAAAATGACTGAAGCCAGTTCAGAAGCAAAACTCGTTCAGTTAGAATTGATCTGGAGCAAAAAGATGACATGAAACAGTGGGCCTGGAGTCATTTAAACATATTTATTTGACCGGATTTTATGTTCAAGAAATATATTTCATCTCTTTAAACAGGATAAATGTCTGCCATAGATAAAACAATTGAACAATAATTGTAGAAAATTATTAAAAGAACCATTTTATCACTGGTTAGAATTCGCCTCGGGACTAGC
>NW_008709715.1:4308732-4440561 GCF_000327385.1 Lottia gigantea | reverse complement strand
ACTCTAGAAAAGTAAACACTAAGTTATATACGATAACTTTATCTCACTCAAAACTGGCTTATCTAGGCCAGCTCTGAGTAGGAGCCAAAATGGATCAATCAGTTGCCGATATCTTCCGGTTTGTGATGCTTGGGCCAACTCGGACGGTGGCGTCTTGTCGAACAGTAAACTTTGGCTTCATATGCTAGAAGCTGTGTATGTGGAAACTCATTTGCCATATGTTTCCAAGTTAAATCACGAAACTCGACCTTTTATAACTTTTTTCAGAAATCTCGTTGAAAAACTTTCCAAAATGTCACATAAAAGCCTGGCCAATACTTAGTTTCTGGACAAAAATTCGATATATAATGACCATGAAAACTTGAGCTAACCAAACTGAAAGTAGACCACTACATTTTATCAACATCCGTTTGACTGTCTCTGCACAAAAAACGTCTATTTTTAGAATTAACATTCCGCACGAAAATCTCTCATCATCTCACAAAATCTGAAAGAAAACGCAATTTCATACATCAAATTGCATATCTACACCAAAACTTAGTCAAAAATAGACATGCAAAAACCCAAAAGGGTTTAAAAAGTTTTAGTGATCTATATTAACGATTCGTTGACCATTGCCATTGTGCTGGCAAAGTATTACCTAATTGTATCAGGAAAGGAGAGGTATAGGGCGTATATATAGCAGGTTAAATCAAATTCATCCTCAAAATTAAAAGAACACGGTCATCGTGGATTATTGTTGTAAAGTATTAAACTCTTAAGATAACCAAATTCATCGTATAAGAAAATTTTGGCTGTTTGAATTAAACATTGCTTTTTGACATCTTTGACATGATCTGAAAAGTCGAATTCTTGAACTTAACAGTCATAACTCGTGTAAAGATAAAGGTAGTATAACATATAGCCACAGGGCGGTTGTTTTAACGGTTTTAATAGTGACCATTGTGGAAAATTGAAGCAATTTTCAGGGCACTTCCGCTCTCCTACGCCTGTTCATATAGCTTACAGTTCCACTAATGGTTTCTATTACTAATTCTTGGCTTAGCCGAATCTATTGCCCTTGGCACATCGTATATTGGTCTAATAAGACATAGAGCACAAGGAAGTTTAATGAAAAAAAAAAAAAAACACAAGTTGCCTCTTGACAAGTTTCAACACAAAAGATTCATTAATTTTTTTTTAGAAAAGTAACAGTTTGCTTAAATGATTCCAAAGTAGGATAATTTTAAACTTTAAAAGAAAATTAAATCAAAACTACATTATTCGCAATATGACGTATCTGTGATTAAAAATTCTGAAAGTTTTATGCTATTGTATGATCGGATGGAGGAATTCTCTTCAGCGAAAGAAAAAAGTCACACCTTAAGAATAAAAATATCTGTTGAAGATTTTTTGCAAAAAAAATGTAAAAGTCATGTGGGCACTATATTATAACAAAAGACAATAACAACTTCTACTCTTAAGAGCAGCTGATTTCACTCGATCATTATATTTGCCATGCTTCATTTTTACAAGTCTATACAATGGCCAATTTGGTTCATAATTTTATATGTATAACATTTGCACTAATTGTTTAAGCCTTTAATTCTATTTCTGTATCGTAGGGAGTCACTCAAGATTAAAGGTATTCTCATCCAATTATTTTCCTTCTACATCTGACGAGGGAGTTATTATACACAATTTCTACTGTCTTCACCTGTAATTGGTTTTTATTCGATGATAGTATCGTTTAAACAGTACTACAAACTTTATATCAATAATATTGGAAGTTCCCATATTTACACAGCAAATGAACTGCTGCTTTTTTAATCTGAAATAAAGATGAAATAATAACTGGCCCAATTGACAAGTGGTTAGTTTGTTATATTAATTTGCTTTAATTTGATACAAACAAAGTTGTAATTCAAGTTCTGTTTTTAATATGCTACGATCATCTTTTGTTTATAGACATAGGGGAACTTCTCTTGTAGTCTATGCGCTCAATGAGGGTCAGGATAAGATATTCTTCTTAATGATTGGAAACGGGCTTGTCTTTCTTTAATTTGATATCTGATATGTGAGACGAAAAACGAGTGCGTAAATTATTTTGAGTTTCTCCTACATATTGTTTGTTTTTACTTGAAATTATGTAAATTAAATTCGAGGTTTCACATGTTAGATTCTCTTGGATCGCATACCATTTCTTCGTAGAATTACTTATACTTTCAGTTTTGAAAAGACAATCCTATAGGCTTGGTCGGAATCGAAATCGAAATTCGATGAAATCGTTAAACTTGTGCTTAAAAGAAAAGGTAATCTTTTGGACGAAATGAGCTCTTGTACAGGAGTTGATGGGTATCAGTGTGTATTCGTTGCTGCTATGGAATCTCCTTTGTAGACGGTGTTATCTAGAAAATCTATGCTCTTGTGACTAACGTTGGTGATTATTGAGAAATATACTTACATTTTTATTGGTGGTTCATAATGATATTAGTTAGGGCAATGCTGTGACTAGGTGTAGGAAACACTTATTGAATTTACATGATCCAATAGGGACCACAACAAAGGAAAGCACTTTTATCTATACATTATTTGGTGTGAGCATTTCTGGTCGCTTTGAACTTGTCAAGTCCTTCGAGGCTTCACTTGATAATTCAATTCGATACCAATTCGAAGGAACAGAACTTTCAACATTTTCCTTAATTATTTTGCTTATTATTCATGTGTGAAGTAAAGTGATGATAATATGTGGGAAGTATTCATTGTGAAATTCATTTGCTCCTAATCTCTAATGCAGCAGAATTCAATTTTCGCATCCGACAGCATCAGCTACAAGGATAAAGCTCTCCAGCCGCGTTATGTCAGAAGTGCACTTGGCATTAAGAAACATCGAGATACTATGGCTCTCTTCAGTCCGGTGTCTAGATGCCGATGAGTCGCCACTCTTGAGACGTGTAAATAATAGTAGCTGGAGAGAAATTAAGTAGACCCGAATCCTACAAAGGAGATGTTGCAATAAATGTAGATGATTCTTGAAATGTCGATTGTCATTATTGGCAAATTCGTCATAGGGTCCTTCTAACCTTTGAAGACTATACACATCTAGCACTGAATCTCGCGGACCATGAGAGCTAAAATTAGATAATGGAATCCGATCCGTTCGCACTATATACATGTTCAACACGAGTTTGTTCGCCTTAGTGTTCGCACTGATTAATTATATGAGGTATAAGGTAATATACAAGCGTCAAAGAAGTCTGTACATTATTATTGCTGTTTCCATGCCGATGATTACTCGATATCTTTATCATTGCAGTTGATTTCGCTCATTTCTTTTTGTCACATATTCTGAATTACTTCGAACATTACCTTTCTGCGATTTGTAAAACAGATAACCAGATAGGGGAGGCTAGATGAGTTCGAAGATATCCCAGAAGTTAAGGTTCAATCTCTTAATGGGTCGAGGTATTATAATAGGATATCTTCAATCCGTTTTCTCCTGTCAATGATGCATGGGTTGACGTGTAAAAAGTATGATCGTGCTTAGAGTAGCCACTGTCAGGGGATTAATTTGTTCATTGTACACTGCATGCCGTTGTCCGTTGTTTTAGTCTTAACAAAAGTCAAAAGAACGCATTTCATTTCACACCAACGGTTCTGCAGTTAAACAGGGTGTCAGTGGTCGTGCATGTGTCTTCCATTGTAGAGCAGTTAAACACTATTTCCATTCTTCTAGTTTAGATTATTTTTAAGTGAGCTCTCTCATTAATACGAATAGTACTAATTAACTCCGCGAAGATAAAGTAAGTTTGATTTGATAATGAAGTCTTTATTTAATTCATCTAAAGATTTTTACCCTTAAGGAGCGGATATTCTATAATTATCTGATTGTAAAATATTAACATAGTTTCAATGATTAAAATATCAGAGTGCGCCAAGGTACAGGGTATATATATATATGAAATATTATATCATAGTTGAAATGAAGAGCTTTATAATGCAAAGGCGAAAAAGAGTTTTCAAATGGGACTGTTTTAAAGTTTATTACCAAATGAAGTTCACAAAACAAGGATTATTATATTCTCTACTAAGATAAGTCAACAAACCAAAATGGAGTGAACAATAATGAGTAAGACCCATATTTTGTTGAACAAAGGGAGAAAGGATTTAGTCACCATTAATGTTTTTATCAAGCTGATATAAACTCAAATGTAAAAGTTATTGATGACCACTTGACTTTTTATTCAGAATTTCCTAAGATGTTCCACTACACTTCAAAGGTTATAGGGTTAATCTTTCTGAAACCAAAATCGTCGTCCGTAACAGGTGCTTGTGAACTCATAGGGTTTCAGTTTTGGTCCAAGTGTGCAGAAACTTTGGCCCCTGTTCGTTGTACGATAGTCGAGGGATCTTGCATCGCATGGAATTCGGTCTACTGCCCCATTACCCAAAATTCTTGTTAATTCTTGCAAGCAGCATCAATGACGAGGATACAATTTTGGATCGTCGTAACACTTGTATACTTTTGAATTTCGAGCGTATTTCTGTAAGACTGATGTAAAAGTTTATCAAATTTCTATGAAAAGACTCCTTGTTTAATGATGGCAACAATAGTCTTCTCAAAAGTATTTAGTAAATATACCTTACATTACTCACGACAAGTATGCATAACAATTCCACGAATCCTGATAGTGTTGTGTTCTGAAACCTATATTGATTAGTAGGTACAGATACAGTAACTCTTCTACTGGCATTCATAGTGCCGTAGTTCAGATTCAGTACTAAGTGTCTAAGGTTGCTAAAATACCTTCATATTGTCGTGCAACTGATATTGAAAGAGGTTTCTTATTGGCACATCTCTAGTAAAGGATAGGCTAAGTAAAAAACATTTCATTCAAACTTGATTAGTGGTGAAATGAGTTTGGTAAAATTTCAGAAAAAAAAGTTGGAAGAAAAATAAAAGTTGAAGGTGGCTAGTTTGGGGATTAACTTTTGAAATAGAAGACGGAACTTGCAAGAAATTTGAAATGGATATATCTGCAATAATATGTAAGTAAGACCAACGGAATTTATTTTTTCAGATATAAAAATGAAAATAATACGTTGAACATAATGAATTCTTTTTAACTCGGCTTCATAGACAGAAATTAAATCAGATCGAATTAATAGATTTAAATAGCTTTTATAGTCGTTTGTGAAACACTTTTAAATCAGTTTTCAGAGTGACTTTTTTGATCAAAGCATGATCAACATTACTGGGGGATGCTTAAAAGCAAAAATGCATTTGGAGATGTTTTTTTTTCTTGTAATTTGAGTCTTTACGGAGAGATATTTTTACCCTGAGTATTTTGAGGTTTTTTCTCTGAGAAGTATTTTTAAAGGGACAAGTGGTCCAATTTTTTTACCAATTGTACCTTAGTTTCAGAAACGGGAATGTTTTAGTCAAGCTAATCAGTAATATTGTTCATAGCTCACCATCGAAATGTAAGACTTCAAATCCATATGTGTCCAGAATTAATAGCGTTTCTATAGAAAAGACATATATATATAGAAATAGAGAAACTCCTAGTTTGAGGTATTTTTGAAGCGATTTTCATACTTTTCTTGTATATCTGAAGATTACTTACACATATTGAAGACCAAAGCAACCTCCCAAAATGGGTCATCTGTCCCTTTAAATTAAATGTTGTTACCTTTTACTGAGTTACATACAAATAAACAAATTAATTAGTTCTCTTAAAGCTTAAGAAACGACGTTTGAATAATACATGATCAATACATTGCATTGTGTCGACAGAGAGCAACTAGGGACTTTAACAAACAAAAATAAAAAGTAACAAAGACATTGTTTTATAAATAAATATATAAAAAAAAAATAGCTTCCAACTGATGCTAAATAAGGAATTAAAACTTTGCCGATTTCGGTTACACATAGACGAGTACGCAGCGCCTTCTTTCAATAGTATGGTGTTGAACTTAATTTAGTGAGTTATTGAATCCAGAGACAGATATAGAGAAACATCGTTACGTCGTACGGTAAATTTAGACAACACGTTTCAATCTGGATAATTGAAGTTAGAAATCCTTTAGCGAGTTATTTTGACTTTTGCTGCCGATATGGGTATAAATGGTTTGATAGAGAACCAGCTGGCGAATGACAGCCATTTAGGTTTGGTAACAAACTATTATTCCCATAATGGGCAATTATTTCTGTATCTAGTGATCTTCAGTGATATTTTCGCTGGAAGACATTTTATCATGTTGTATATGTGTGTTTGGAAGGGACGACTGTGGCGAAGTGAGTTTTGTTGCTTGTCCGTCAACCTGCATGTCAAAAGTTCAATTTCGCATATATGTCGAATCAATACCCTCAGAAATTGAGGGAAAAAGAGAGTCATGCGAATGGAACATTTAACCCCAATTTTACAGCCTGTTCACGTTTAAGATACCTAGATAGTTGGAAATCGCAACAGGGTAGGTTAATGTCACTGTCCTGGCAGTATTGCCCTCATTGCGCATTTGTACATGTCTAATAATAATCACCAAAGCACCAGGTGACCTTTAGTTTTATCAAATTTTACTGATAATTAAGTACATTCGAATATTGTCTTCAAAACAACATCTTATAAAGTTTTGTAAAATTTTATAGAAACTCTTTTCCTTTAAGAAATTTAATTAAAAAAATGGCCACAAATTGCCCCTGTAAAACAGCTTATGCCCATGATCATAATTTTCATCACGCAAAATCATTCTTAGATTAATCATTTTCATTTTGGAGCAGAAACACCACGAGTCTGTTCATTAAAAATAAGCTATTTGGTTAAATCCGAATAAAATGCGACGATGAAACAGTATTTAACGCCACTTTTCGTTTGTGTTCTACTTATCTATATTTTTTAGAAGAAAAAAAAGAAGAAAACAGCATGAAATACATGAATTATTTTATTTTTTTCACTCAAAACTGCAGCTGCGACAATTTCCTGTGATTATGTGTGACTAGTATAGAAATATTAGATTAGGACAACACAGGCGGAAATTAATGTAAGCCCAGACTTTGAGTATTATTAAAAATTAACCACTAAAGAAATTTCTACAAAGGTTTTGTCTCGTCTGAAATGTCTTCTTGAAGGACACAATGCTTGCGCCAGTGTATTCCAACTCTTTCCTGAAAGAATGATCCACGATTGCTATTGTGTTCTGCATACCTCATTGCCATTAAACTGTATTTGTGGTTTGGGCAGTAACATGTCAATTTCCATTGCAGAAAGCCGTAATAATTATTGAATGTCCTGATCACTAGGAAGTCTTTCTGTCTAATATCACCACATTCTTGACAGTTGATAAGTTTTGCTGTTAGTCTGAAAAGGTCGAGGTACAGCATACTTATTGAAAGAAGATGCCATATTTCAATGAAATTCGCTAATAAAATACGCTATGAACATCACTCAACCTCAAAGCTCACAAAGTATATAGATTTTGTATGCGAAAAGTACCATCCTTAATGTAGTGTTCTGGACCCGTGTTAGCCCAGTGCAAACTGCAGACTGCAGTTCATACTTATGTGGTCTGCCTGGCAAACATATTATTTTGTATGTACTAGATAAGGTCTTAATATTCATGGTGTAGCTTCCAGGCCCATTAGATACATATACCACTTACAAGGTGTGTATTATAACAGGGTTCAGTTTAGATTGACAAATTTGAGTAGCAATTAGTCACACCAATTTCAGTTTTGGCTAATCAATTTAAAGTTTGATTGACAGTTCATAGAAATTCATTAGTACTTCAAATTGTTCCTGTTATACAATTCAATCTCACCAATGACGTCTTAAATAATTCTATTAGTATATAAGATACAATGGATCTAACTATTTCTGAATTAAACCGTCTATAGTTCCTAAAGATTTATAGATATCGCCGAGCGTTGCCCACTATGAGATTTGGCAAGAGCTCTCATGAAAAATATACAATTTGATTTGCAGATAGTTCGTGATTAATTCTAATTTTGACTAATAATAGGACACATTGGACGACAGAAAGGGAGAAAGGGAGTTGAGGGAGGTAAGATCAGAGAGGGTAAAGTGGATATGAAGAAGAGACAGGGGAATGAAGTCAGGACAACAGGAAAAGGGAGAAGAAAGGAATAGAGAAATAGAAGTAGAGAGGAATGAAGTCAGGACAACAGGAAAAGAGAGAAGAGGAATGACGTCAGGACAACAGGAGAAGAGAGAAGAAAGGAATAGAGAATTAGAAGTAGAGAGGAATGAAGTCAGGACAACAGGAAAAGAGAAAAGATAGGCATAGAGAAAGAGAGGTAGAAAGACGAGATGGGGGTGTAGAGAGGAATGAAGTCAGGACAACAGGAAAAGAGAGAAGAAAGGAATAGAGAAAAAGTAGATATAGGGGTGTAGAGAGGAATGAAGTCAGGACAACAGGAAAAGAGAGAAGAAAGGAATAGAGATAGAAAGACGAATAAAGAAGAGAGCAAGAAGTAGAGAGGAAAGAAAAGTAACATGACAGGTAAAGTAGTAAGAATAACAAGTAGAGAGGTAAGAAGTAGAGTCCAGATCTATAGGGAGAGGAGTGTGGAGAAGATGGAATTATAGAGGAAGGATGGAGAAACAGGGAAGTAGTGAGAAAAACAATTACAGAGGAAGGAAGTAGAGATGTATAAAGAGGAAATCATGGAGAGACGGGAAAGAAGAAACACATGGAAAAGACAGTGTCGTATGATGGTGGTAATATACTTTCGGCCACCCATTTAAATGAAAAATTCTACTTTTTCTGCCGAATTCTCCCACAGTAAAGTAATCCGGGGGACGGGGGGGACCTGACCCATCCGTTACTTTTGCACTCTGAAATCCGTCAGGACGGTTCTTCGTCAAGGAGGGACAGTGAAGTGTAGGAGAGAATTAAAACAGATGAGTAGATGGGCAGGCTGAACATACGGCCATAGGGTCATTCTCTTATATTGAGAGGTACGCATTGTACCACCGTGCAATGCTTCGAATTACAGTACTCCGAAGACTTATTATGAGTAGTTGTTGTCCGTCACTTTAACCGATTTGGTCATACTCTAACGACTAAATTTAAATTTAAACAAAATTCATAAGTAGCCTCAGTGGTCAGATAAAATGTCAGAGAATTCCCTCCCTTGAAGTAAAACGTACATAAAACATTACTATTTAAATTCATAAATTTGATTCACATTTCATAACAGTCGCGAATGACGTCCAAAATAATATAATGATAAAATTATCGTGTTGTAAGATACGATACAATGGATCCAGCTATTTCTAAACTAAACGACCCAGTTCCCCAATTATAGAGACAGACGAGCGTTTTAAATTTTACTATATTTGACATAATTTGATTTGATATGCAGATCTTCGTATAGTTTAATATTGGCTAATCATGATGAATTTCGGATCTAATATTGAGATGCGATACCGCTTAAATTGTGTCATTGTCATAGGGGCAATCATTATGTTTGATTTAGTATGCACCTGATAATGTGCATTCGTAATGTAGTTCCCAAGCTCATTGCATTTTTTCAGGATTAGCATTATCGAGGTCATCATGGCAAGAAAATTATGGATGCCAATTACGCTATCGTTGTTATCAACGCACCAAAGTTTTGCCTTGAAATGTATTAGATTGCTTGATATTTGTTTATCAAAAGAAAGCTTATTATAGAAGTATTTTAATATCGACGGGTTTTGGATGAACAAGATTAGGTCGTATTCTTCGTTTAGGATTATTCTAGTCTAATACATGTCAGTGATACGGATTGGGAATTCAATTAATTGTATGGATTTAAATTCAAAGAATGAACTTTTCAATTACGGATTATTTCTGTGATCTTGATCGTGTTTTAAGTCCTTTTATTTGTAGTTGGTTGCTGAGATGGGTCGGTGTTTTGGTGGCATTCGTGATAAGATGGTATTGTGAAGAACAAACGTTTGTAAACCGATATTAATTTGATTGTTATAAAAAAGATAGCTTGCCAGGCATGTTAAAATACTCCACTGGTAGATTTGTTGTAACCACAACCATCACATTATTGAAATACTAAGGGCCAAATTACCTAAACTTTGACCAACGTTAGACTTAAGTTGAACTTTAGGTATGCACCGGTCGATCTTTACGAAAGTCGTGCTTAGATTTGACTATCAAAATGTAGAAAATGAAAGCCTTAAACCTAACTTTGTAAAGTTCGACTTTAGCCAAAGTTCAACTTTAGTCAAGGTAAGAGCGCTGCATACGGCCCTCAGCCTTTAGTCATACATTTCTTTAAGCAATTTTTGGGGGGTTTTCGCAAAGGATATTCCTTAAAGACGGGCTTCCTTATTTTTTAGTATCAAATTGATAATTGGTAATTCCCTTCTAATGTAGCTAATGTAACTGTTATTTTTCCAAGTCATTAGAACACCTCTACATTTTCATTTTCATAAATAAAAATAAGGGAACCCATCCTGAAGTAATGAACTGTTTGAAGTCTTATCAAAAAATATAATGGATTATATATCATTGGTAGGACTAACTGGATTTTTTGGACTGAAATCACAGACCTCGTGGAAAAGAAACAGATTAAGATCAAATATCCAGTTAATCTTGAAAGGACTTTTATGGCATATCAAATTGTTTTTGATAGAGTTCCACCTTGATTAATTATGATCCAGTGTTTATTTGTTGTAAATTGAGCGGATTTCCTCGATTTTATAAGCTTACATCGGGATTATCTCTAGGTGTTAATAAACGATCTTAACTACTTCCGTCTAAGTAGACTGTTTACGAGCATTTGTTCAGCCATGGACATTAGCATGGGCAACGACAACTTTGTTAGACGATCTGTAAATATCAAACATGTTTTTAGAAGGGATTCCAAAGTATGAAGTTCACAGAGTCACAAATGTGTTTAACAAAAATACAATCAAATTAATAAAGTTTGACATTCAATTACGTTCGACTCTCGTGACATTAACCATCTGAGATACCAATACCGCTATATATCTCACATGTTACAAGAAACAAGAAATGATTTGTTGACAATATTATTTTATTTTATAAATGTAGCGACACACATACAGTGGCAAAAACACCTTTTCAATCCCTTTAACGCTATAAAGATAGTATATTTTGTACATTATTCATATAAACGTCTGAAACCATCGATATTATTGTCCGGTCTACTGCACAATTAAATTGACAAACGTTCAAATTTCACGGATCAACTTTACTAACACTGTGTCTGTCTGTAACCTTTTGCTAAACGAGCACGTCTTCCATTGGTAAGTAACGCGGAATTGAATAGAATATTATTTCTCACTCCATAATATAGACCGAAATAAATCAATAATTTAATTTTCCCAAACTGCCCACCTTTTGGTTGCTATGTGAGCTGTGAATCTTTCCAAATTGAAGAAGTATAGTTTGGTTTTTGGTTTTAAGTCGAATTAAAAACATCCGACCAACATACGGCAATTTATCTGTATCTGAGCTCTTTGGTTGCATTTATCAACAACATATCTGTTATTGTCTGATGTCATTGTTTAAAATTGATTATTTTCGGCCGTCTGACAAGATTAGATTTGTGTTTGTGAACCTTTAATTAATTCTAATTTTGGAAAGTTTATGGTTCTTTTGGCTACAATTCCGATTTTGGCATGAATTGTTCTCTGATGACACTGAATTATATTAAAAATCGCTTTGGGTCTAGAACGATTGGAATATGTCTAGCCATCTGCCAGACTTCATCCATCAGTATATTTTTAACCAATGGGGATAGTTAAGCCACATAATGAGCAACCATGTGAATATTGTGAATATTTCCAATTTTTAAGTGTCTAGAAATATAAGACTTGAACAACATTTAGAAATGAGGAGAGTTATATTACAAACACAAGACAATATTATGGAATAAGCACATTTCTTTTGTAAAATATTGAACACAACGTTTCAACACGAATTACACATATCGTCATTATATTATTATTCTGAAATACATACAGGGGGTGGAATGGGGTTTATCAACTGACAAAGCAAATATTAAGACGACTTATCTCTTGTCAATATGTTTTATTGTTCTGTTCGAGACAGTGTAATGTTAATCCAAAGAGGAAGTATGTGTCGCATGCCCTAGACACTGAATAAAACTTTTCAGGTCGTTAAGATAAATGTCAGGTTATTCTATATCTTTATAGTTCATTACAAGTTAGATACGTAACTAATTGGGAAAACTTTCAGGTGGCATTTCGATATAAGTTTTTTTTTGGACTAACACAAATAGTGATATTGGTTGAACAGAATGCTGAACAGTCTAATGCTGTGTCAAAATCTGCTTGCAACAAAAATTGCCAATTGGAGACAATGAAAGATAAAAGGTTAATATTTTATATTACCTCTAAGATAGCCTGATTGGTATTAGTTTTAAACCATTTGAACAAAAAGTGTCTTAGTTTTTTATCCTTTCTCGTTTTTCTTTTAGTTTTCTTATCAAGCACGAAAACAATTCTTTTTGTCTTATTGACAATTCCATTTTAACAGAGCGTTTCAATTTGATCCAGATTACATATCATTTCAATTTATTTCACCTGACGGAGACTACTCATTTATTTTTTAAGAAATGACAGCGAGATCTGAATGTACTGGCAAAAATGACATAGTATCGTGTATCGTGCATGGATGCTATTACAGATTTCACTTTATCATTTACGACCTCCATTATTGTCCTTAATAAGATGATACATGAAAAATCAAGGAAGTTGTAACTTTAGTTGAAAACATATAGTTTCATTGTCGACAGTCGCAAGTGTACATTTCTTCTCTCGATTCAGTTGAACTTGTATGTTAGTTG
Source organism: Lottia gigantea (assembly GCF_000327385.1). NCBI lineage: Eukaryota > Metazoa > Mollusca > Gastropoda > Lottiidae > Lottia > Lottia gigantea. The sequence continues at coordinate 4,427,726 of NW_008709715.1, read as the reverse complement.
TATTCAGCCAACAAATCTTATTACAAGAAGACCGTAGCTCTGTGTGCAATGCCAGTTTCATACCAATATGGTAACGCATTGCAAAAGAAACGAGGGGTTGCTCTAAAGGCTATATAGCATGATAACCATAACAGCAGCAAATTCCATAGCAGCTTTAACTTTTTGAAAAGCATCTCTGACACTTCTCGACTTGCCAATATGTATTTCTTCTTAATACTGTCAACACCAATTATGAAATAGCTCGCTGGAATCAAACCTTATCACAGATCAGATTAATAGCTTACATAATAAACCAAGTTGTGTGGCAAGTTTGTACATCTAAACTGTACAGGTCCGTTATTCTGATCGTCCACAATTAGCTTATGAATGCGAAAGTGGTCAGGTTTGGATCCAATTGTTATCTAACTTGATAATCAAACTTGATATACATAAAAATAGTTGTATATTAGAAATGTATGTAAATAATTCAACAAGCTACTGTTTTTAATTCGGAACACTCAGTATAGAATCTAGTTTGTAAAATGTCGATAAAAATCTTTCCATTAATGTCACAGTTTTTAATAACTTAAACCATTGTCATTTGAAGTATCATTAATGTATGTTTCTATACAAAGCAATATTGCCGAGATTTAAAAAAAGTTATTTATTAAAGACGATGTTAATAAGAGTGCTTGTGAATGGCGATAAAACAGTGTTCGAGTAATATTAAAACGATAACAGCTTTGAACAGATAAAACATCACATGAATCAAGTTTCAAGAAAATTGTTTCTTTTTTCCTTGCAATTTAATGTGAATGAAACAGCACTAATCGTATTTGATTGACAGGGATCTACTATACTAATACTTTGATGATAAAAATGTACAACCCAATATATTTTCCGATACTCTTGTCTGCTAAAGTGCTACTGCATTAGGTGGAAGACGGTACATTACAGAAACTATCTTGCAAGCCGTTGAGTGTCTCTGATGATACAGTATGCTTATATATCGTAACAATATTAAACTCTTTAAACACCCCAATATTATACTTTAGTTGTAACTTCTGGTCTTTTTTTATTCTTTCAGTTGAGTGTTAATCATACAGCTCGCAAGAAAGTATATCGTATGAACGCATTTCAACACCAGTATATATAGAGAACATCGTGATGGAGAACTGGACATCAAGTGGAAACTTCAGTGTGACAGTGACTGGCAATTTAACCACGGAGTTACCTCAATATGTTAAAGTGACACTTGTGTTTATGTATTCGTTGTTGATAGCTGTTGCTGTTGGCGGGAACTTAGCCGTATGCTATATTATTTTATCAAGTCGTAAAATGCGAGGAATGATCACAAATCTGTTTCTTCTGAATCTAGCATTCAGTGATGTTGTTAAGGCGGTAATCTGTAATCCATTTACTTTTGTCGCTAATCTGATATTAATGTATTGGCCTTTTGGGGCGTTTATGTGCCCGCTTGTTACCTACATACAGGTGGTAGCCGTGTTTTTCAGTGCGTTTACTCTAGTAGTTATGAGTTTGGATAGATATGTTGCTGTCATGTATCCACTGAAGCCGAAATTGACTAAAAAGCAAGCTCGGTATCTCATTGTATTGGTGTGGATACTAGCTTTTATAGTGCCTGTTCCAACGGCAATAATGTCCAAGATCTCTTTCTCTAACTTGACATACCATCCCTCAGCCAAGGGACAATGTTTAGAGGTTTGGGACCCTCCCTCAAGAAAATATATTTACAGCATTGTGGTAATGTTATTACAGTATTTTCTACCATTACTTGTATTGGTGTATACTAACTGTAGAATAGGCTATGTGGTGTGGATTAAGAAAACTCCAGGTGAAGCCGAAGAAGAACGAGATCAACGATTAGCAGCTTCCAAAAGACGGGTGCGTATTTACTTTGTATTTTAGACTAAAAACTGTTCTTATCTCGCTTGATGTGTGAAATTCCTCGATCTAGTTTTAATTGGGTATGGGTAATCTGAGAAAGGACATCGTCTAGAAGATTGGTATAGGACAAGTTGGCAGAAGTCGTCCTCGAGAACCTTAGCAGTTATTCTTTTTTCAATCCACTCCCTTGCAGTTATATATAATTCTTTGATTGATTAAACAGATATTCTGAATATTGATTGGCCCATTTCCCTCATCTTGCATTATAACTAGAGTATGCACTATGCAAATACTCGACATAACATTTAGAAATGTCAATCCCTGCATTCGAGGTCGAGTATGAATGTATCTAATCCAGATATCTCCGTTCGATTGGGGCCAGATATCGAGTTAATGGTGCACATTACTAACTATACAATTGTATGATCTTGATCTGCGTCGAAATATTTTGTGAAAGAGTTTTCATTCGTTTAACCTCACTTTTCAAAAGCTTAAATTTAGCTCTATTGACTACCGAATGAAATATTTAATACTCTTCATTCCTATGAATGCCAGTGTTTATGGAAATACATTTTCTTTTACTATAAAAAAAATATTTCATTTTACACGTAACTTATATTTTCAGTTAATCAAGATGATTATTATAGTCGTAACGATCTACGCTGTGTGTTGGTTGCCTCTTCACGTAGTTACTTTAATTGGAGACCAAGATCCAACCATATTTGACTCAGATTACATGGTGTACTTATGGATGTGTTTTCATTGGTTAGCTATGAGTCATTCCTGCTACAATCCCTTCGTGTATTTTTGGATTAACCCACATTTTCGGGAAGGCATCAAGAAGCTGTTCTTCATCTGTAAGTTTCAGAATACGAAGAAATCCGATTATAAAATGGCTCGTTATAGTGATTGTAATTCTTTTCAAATGACAGATGTGAATATTTATAAATATGAAGGACCAGAAAAACTTACTTATCACTGACTTTTTTGCTGTTAATTTCAAGTTACGCCACGTAATTAAGCACACAAGAAGGAGTGTGTCATGGCATTAAATGTAAATCTTGATGTATTGAAATAAATAGGGGTGAAAACTGTGGTAAAATTTTGGTAAGACTTTCGGGAAGATGGGTACTTATATCTGTAGTCGTATCCTTTCTTGCCTTATAGGGTGCTCGTATCTACCTTGAGACTGGCTACTGGAGTTTAGACGACAGCTCAGATCAATCACCGGATTTAGCCTACATGAAAACACCACGACAGTTGAGTGAGAAAGTTGAGCAGGGCGATCATTATCTGCGACCATCTACTCGATCTCAGTTGCTAATATTTCGATGCGAGTGATATATCCATTTATATGATTTGAATCAATCGTCAGTCTATCCGATCAGATTAGATCAGATTTGCAGAACTGTGTATTTAAGCTTAGAAAGTATCTTATATGCTTTGCCTTAACATACATCATGTCATTTTTTAATCTTTGGCATCGTTGATCGACCAGAATCAAAACAACGTAACAGTGCAAAACGATGTGCACAAACTGCATGTCTTGTAATAAAGAAATGCCTATGATTTATCATAAAATAAAATAGATTTCTATAATTTATCATTTAATACCGTTATATTATGTCTGTAAATGTGGAATAAAAGTTTGTGATAATGAATGTGTTTATGTTATATTGGACAGCCCATTCGACATATTTGTCGAAACACGACATTGAGAACATTCTCCAGGATGTAAGGCTATTTTCTTACATCACTACAATGGCACGCTTCAAACTATCAAAATCACCTTTCAAAATGTTAATCCCATCACCAGAATCTCCTGCAATTCAGGATTATCCATTATGAATTACTTAACAGCAATAATAACTGCACGCCATAAGCCTAACAACTTGCAGTCTAAAATTGTGAACCCTTTTTGCCGAATTGTACTGAATTTTTATTCGAAAAGAACAGATTGATAATTGAAATGGAATTCGATCAACTTTGTAGCTAGACAGAATTTAGAATTTATATGCGTTATTGCAATATTTTACATGAAAGCAAAGTGAAAACTGTTGATTCCCATATAAAATCCTTAAACACAAAAGGATATTTATTCCAGTTAGTGATTTTATGAGTTCTGTATCATTCTATAAATTATTTCCGCCCAAATATGTCATCCACATAGTAGAACTACGTAAATCACAGCTTGGGAACTACATGCAATTGACAAGAAGATGGAAGCGAGCAACTGTAGCCTGATCACTTATCAATAACAACATTCCATTCAGTTACTAACATGACATTATAATAAATCATATTTGTACACTCAATTGTTACTGGATAAAACCATCTCTCCCATTACATAGTTTTTCAGCAAACTCTGCACAAAAAAGTGTTGAATGGGTTATTTCTAAGGTAAAGACATTTCAAACTTCTTAAAATACTACCTTAAAAATTTCTAAAAATTTTACGGTGAAATTAGTTTCAGAATTTCAAAATAATCCTCATGTTTGCTAGCTCTGTGCAACAAAATTCTCATAATTTCATACGGAAATACCCACTTAAATACCAGCACGGTGACCTTGAGGATATTTATAATTAATTCTGAATACAATATTATAGTAAATGGTAAGAACACATGCAATGTAACTTGATTAATTTCAAACTAATGCCATCAAGATAGTATCAGGTGACAAGATTTTTATCGCACAATCGAGCTAAGTTTTTACCGCACACTAGGGAATACAATGTAGTAGATAACCATAATACAATTACGTTTCCATGTATATATAATAAGACTTGTATTAAAACCTGTCCTAATTACTGAAATAATTCGCGCTTGTCTACTTTAATTTTACACCTTGGGAATGCACTCAAACAGATAAACTCCATGGAAAATCATTTAGAATTTTATGTGAAACATTTGGGATTAAAATTAATTGAAGGGAATATTACATTTGCTTAGTTCGCAACAACAAAACAAATATTTGAATGTGTTTATAGTGAATCGGATTAGGCATATCACGCTTATAGGTTTTTGGGGTATTTTTATTGCCACCAGAGCGTTCTGTGTGAAATAGTTTAATTGTCCAGTCACAATCATGTTTGTTCACCTCAAGGTTCAAGGGTCGATACCGGCATAGCATTGCAAAAGCGTCGATGGTATGGAATAATCAAGAGAGCTCCGTGTTTTACAGGTTTTGCACGTTAAAGACCCTTCGATAACTGAAAAGCTAGTGTTGCTGTTTTTCATGCACATATCGTTTGGCGTTGCCCGTCTTCCAAATTAGATACAGATAGCCCCTGCACACAACAACCTGATCGTGACTACAGTTTCATCTTTTTTTGTAGCACAATTTCAAAATTGTGATGAAAAGACTATGTTCAATGAGGAAAATTCTGAATGTTGTTGCTAATGAACTAATCAAACCAAACCTATTCACCTCGTTTCCTATTAGGAGATTTTGCCACTTATATAATCAAATCCACACAGAGTCAAATACGGAAGTAGAATTTTTCTCGGTGATCTAGTTGTTGAGGAAATTAAAATCATGGCTGGTTTTAAAGAAAATATTAAGTAAACTTCGGGCAGAATTGACTTCACTTCCGAGTGGTGTGACAGTAATCGGCATTTTCCTTTTCCTTGTTATAGTTCCATCCTCATTTCGCTGTGAAAAATAGAGATCTTTGCCTTTTAAACTTACATTTTATAAACGTTTTGTCTATTTAATTGATAGAAATAATAGTTGTGGCATTCGATTTATTTCCAAGTTTAAACTAGGTTAAAATATCATAAGGTTCATGTCAACTATAGGTTAAAAAATCCTCAGGTCCATGTCAAACTAGGTTTAAAATATTAAGGTTCCTTTCTCGACATATGCCTGAAGCAGTCTCATTTCGACACCTAGCTCTTTTATATTCGTTTAATAGGTATATATATCACCTAGCAGTTAAAGTGATACTACGTCTTAGAATGAACATAAAATTTAAGTTTTCGAAATGGTCAATATAAGTATATATTCATCCGTTAGCTTACCTGGTGTCATAAAGTTACAACAGAATCACTGTAAAATCTGGAAAATTGGAAAATTCATAAAACTAAGTAATCAATGCAAAACGCTTAATCTTGATATTACGCGTTTTTCAATAGTTAATTGAATATTTATGGATAATTACTAGTTTTTTGGATTTATCGGATTATATAAGGATCCTGTTATGTTATTTATGACACCAGGTATATCTACTGGCTCTCATTCGCCAAGTTTAAAATTCTTAAATTGTATTTTAATTCTAAGACGTAGTATCACTTTAAAAAGATGTAAAACGCCATTTCAATTCATATCGACAACAGCCATCTGAGAAATTTGATTAAAAAAATTCCATCACTTTAACTTTTTTGTCAACATGCTTTAAAATACATTTCACACTTTTTGTACGAAACAAACAATATGATGCACTTGAAGTAAACATCTGAAATGAGTTAGTTTCACGCTTGGAAATTTGCTTTGAAAGAGATCGCTCCTACATTAGACTGTTAACAGTTGGAATCATTGAACATCTACACATTATAATGACAAGTTGGAGAGCTCTTCGTAGATATATCAATCCATCAAATTACTTCTAAAGACCCTTTCACATGCTAAGACATATTTTAACAATAAATAACTAGTCACAGTAGTAATACTGTTGCGCTTGATTTAAGTTGTATATAGCTGGCATGCATTAAAGCAAGCTTGTGAAGATTTCTCATCAGTGAAAAACTGTTAATACATGTAACAACAAATACTTGAGCCCAATGGAGAACAGAAGCGTCCTGCAGTTTGCGGTGAGTAAAGTTTTGCCATTGCCCTTCAATTCCCCCTTGGTGAAAAAAAGAAAATTACATGTACACGAAGTTAGTCCAGGATATCTTTCTAAAACTCTTCTATTGTTTGAGGTTACTCTTTCAACCGAATAAAACGCACTTCCAAAGTGCAATTCCCGATCGGCGTGTGATAGTCCGATGACCTAATTGAATAAGTCATCTTCACTCACAATTCCAGTCGACCCAGCTGTAAATAGGTACGGATAATCCGAGAAAGATCAATGCCAAGAGGGATCCTTAACTTTGAACGCAAGTTGTTATCCTTGTCAAATATTGTTGTTTCTCTCTTTCTTTCTTTCTTTATTAATATATCTGTACTGACGTCGTTTGACATTTTACAGGTGCCACTATTGCGACATTTTAAAAAGAACATGAATTCTACTGAAGTAATAATAACTATTTATATTATAAGTGTACACAGTTATAACTCATTGCTTATTTCATCATAAAAAATGTGTTGTTTCTTTATCTGCACAGCGAAAAAATGCGACAAGATGATAATTCAAAAATACATTTAAATATTTTCAGTTCAAATATATTCGATTCCATTAGGGGTATCTAAAATTAAGCCAAAATGTTTGGCCATGATTAAGTTTTTTCGATTATTTCCTTGAACCTCAAAACGAACAACATGGTAGCCTAACAACAAGTTTACGACTTTGCTACTATTATTTCCAGCTCTCGTTCTATTAATGTGTAAATCCATATGTCAACTCCCTTTATAACATGATGAGACATTAAAGGTCAGCAATTTTCTGAGAAAACCATTAAATCAGAGAAAATAATTACCACCATTGGCCTAACTTCCCCGATGGTAAAAGTTAGATTTCATTTTAAATCTTGTAATAGACTATAAACATTTAATGTCTACACAGACCACAAATCTAATGGTATAAGTAGAAGGATTATACCATGTCTACATTATAACATCTTGAATTGATGAATAAGGGCGACCAAGAGATGTTTTTCTAGCCCTCGATACAGCAGACCGATATTCTTGACTATAAACCTACGTAAACTTTGAACTACCAACGTCACCATTCCAATGCCCAATTACAGATCGCGATACATAATATGGAGTATAGCAAAGTAATCTGATTGACGAATCTTATTGTTCGAGAACTATACAATAAAAAAAACAACCATATTTATGGAATGGTAAAGTTGATCTAAGTTTAGATATCGAAACCGAACAGCTAACCTTGAGATCTCGAATAATCGCCATAATCATGTGAGATTTGTCGATAAGTACAGAAACTACAGCAATCTCTCATTCTTTGAAGTCACATTAGTCTCCATGGAAAGAGATTTCAAGGAACGACAACTGTGTATGAACGTAAAGGGGCTGCAAGGAACGAAAGCGAAAAAAGAGTGGTGCCGGGCCGTAGTGATAACATCCGACCGCCAGGATAACGAGAATGAGTCTATAATGCGAACAGCTACCGAATCTCCAAGACGATTAACCTAAAATACGCCATAGGATTCACAGATATCAGTCACATTAAAGGTGACTTTTGTGATGACTTTAACCTTAGATCTGATAGACGCCAAAAGAATGATAAGTTACAAACCAATACAGTTATTAGGAAGGTTGTAATAGGGTTAATTAAGGTATTAGTATCGCGTCTTTTACTATTAACCTGAAGGTCATACATTTATTTTGTGATTTCATAATCATCGTAAAATATCGTATAACTTGTCATATTATATGGCTATTTGTCAACTTTGTTTTCATAAACATTTTGTTATCAGCTTTTAACTAATATTGTCTCATTGGCTATATTCTGATAGTCATCCTTGTCCATCTAATCAAATGCTTATTAAATGTCAACGAAGATTAAAGCAAACATTAATAAAAGAAAAGAATCTTGATTCATAAAAAAATTCATGATTAATTTTGTGGACTCTCTGAAAGAGGTGTTTTTAGTGTCATCAGTGTTTCTAGACTATTTTACAGTGTTCAAGAAACCCATTCTTATTAAAACGTGGATATATAACATTGTCGTCAGATCATGGATGGACAATTGAGTCAACCACAGGCTCGAAACGAAACAATCAGCTTAAATGATAAGATTGCCTGAAATCAAAGATACAGATGATTGTTCAAAAAAGGATTCTTGTTGTGTCATGTAGAAAAGAAACTAGGCATGCTATCCCTTTTTCCTCTTTAATGGATTAAAAGGGACAATTTTATTATGTTGAAAACAACATTATTTTCAATACTTAATCACGATTTGAAATGTTATGTGAAAAGTATACGCTATCTGATACTAAACCTACATCTAATTACACTATTACATGTTGTCAGTCGTCTTAGTTTACTTTATAGTGTCGGATTCTTTCAGTTGTTACAATAACAACATTATAGCGAAACCTTCTCTAAGAATCCCTTATTAAGCATCACCCATCTGTTTAGCAATGCTGGATAAATAATGACATTCATCAATTTTGTATTCTTCCACACATGCATACTTTTTATCAGTATGATATTATAGAGAAGGGAGAAGTGCTGAGCTATGTTTTAATGTGTAAGTGGCTATAATTGAACTCTGAGAAAGGAGCATTGAGTATCTAGCGCCAAAATTTAGGTATTTGAAACACACCCTCCCCCGGTTTTGGGTCCGCTACCGATCGTTTCATAGCAGAACACCAACCCAGAATATGTGCCATTCACTGATTATTCATCCACACACATCCTCGTCTACGGAGATTACAGTCGATTTATAACTGTAAAAGAAGTCTAACATTTGTCATCTTAGTATACTGGATTGTAAAAGAAAACGTCTAGAAATGTGTTGTAGTAGTCATCTTTATGACTTAAAGCAACTCATGGAAATTTATGAGAATTCAATATTGAATTCAAATTAACTCTTTTTCAACAACTGCCGAGGGACTTTAACGTGCAAAGCCCGTAGCACACAGTTTATTGTCCCATCCGAACAGCTAGACGCTTTTTCATGTCAGCCCTTCCGATTTGCATTGTATCACTGATAGGGGTAGAGGCTGCACCAGGTTGAAAAGTATTGTCCAACTCGGCCCCTGATTCAATCTTAGAAGCAACTGCTAAATTTTATTTGACCGTTGATCCAGATTTTATTCCAATTTGTTTTTAGAACTATATAATTATAGTATCCAGTCCTACTTACTGAGATGTTTCTCTAGATTGTACATGATATGATATTTGATTGTTATGTACCTAGTATCTCAAATAGTTTCTATTTATTAAAACGATGCCCGTTATCAGACATGTTCCATCTTATTTGATTGACATGAACAATGATACAGAACGTGCTGACCTACACAATGATTGACAGTTTTACTGACCAATAAATAACCTACTTTGATCTGTAAATAGTTAAAAATTAGGATATCAGAAATATTTAGATTAATCAATTTGTTCTTGATTCTCTTTGCTGTTAGAATTGGTTGATATGAAGCGACGTTTATTTAGCTATAGAAAATACTTCCAGTATATCAAACATTGTACCTACGCTCTGATCAATTTTGCTGGTTAATGTAGAAAAAGGCATGCTATTATATTAGGATATGGCTGTAAAGCCTTTGCACCTCATTTGTAGACCAAAACTGGACCTATGGGTCTCTTACAATCGACTCTTACAACTCTTGCGCCTAGTCCCGTAGCCATACTTGATTTTCCGGAGAGGCAATTAGGAAATTGCAGTGATGATGGGCCGTAAATATTTTTCGGGGCCATTGGCCCCTGTATCACGTTCTTTAGGAAATTGGATGTTATTTGTTCATACGATTCTTGTATACTAACATACCGATTGCTTGATAATAATTGCACGTGACAATGATATTATGTACCTGAGTATTTCTGCCGTCTTGGTGGTTGCGTCAATTCTTTTCGTAGTTGTACACGGAGATAAATAATTGTATTTAAATTGGATCGAAATTGACAATTTGTCAATACCTTTTAGAACTTTGAGATATGGAGATCTGAATAAGACATTTTTTTCAACAGTGGCCTTGAATTCTCAAGTGACCATTAAAATTCAGGGCGTCATATTCACAAAGTGCATTAAACAGACAACAATGATCAGTTCCAGATAAGACAAGTTAAGAACAGTGGTTTATCTTGGACTATAAAGAGATTAGAAATGTTTCTATTACGCAATATAATAGATTGATTTTTAAACCACAGAGGTTATTTTATTAAACCACTAGATATGTCACAGATTGTAATCGCCTTTGACTTTCAACAAATTCAATGACGAAAAATGCGTGAACTTTTATTAGAGCGAAAAAACTAGATTTCCAACCACTGATTGCATCTGGGTGTCAATTTAGTTGACCTGACGACGAAAATTTCCGTTGCAGTCATTTGGTATCGCTTATTTCTAAACAAAAAGATTTTGGCAGTCGAACTGAGAGTTTGGAATCTGCGACTTTCTAGCCGATGTGTCGATAAGACTAAGAATGATTCGCCCATGTCGCCTGCGACTGATCAGTGATCATTTGTTCGACCTAAGACCCTCTTTACACAATAGAGCCACTTCACAAGGGTGCACGAAACCCCTGGAGACCGATATACGTAAACCTATCCGTTTGTCAAAATTACACTGAAACTGGCTTAAAATTCAAGATTAGCACAAAACAGAAAAATTAAGTTTGTTTCCTCTGGGGACACAAGCGTCACCTTGGCTATATCGTCTCGGTGTTCGGAAAGAAGATGTTGCTTTGTAAGGCGACGTAGAGAAAATGACATCAAAATAGCATTGTTCAAAACAAAGAGAAGTAGTTTTAGACGTTAATACGCAAACTTTAGGGGCAATAGCCCAAAAGCCATCAACATATAAGTCATACTAAAACATAGCAATATACATACTTTGATACTTCATATATCTCACAACAACAGTTGACTTCAATAGAATGCAAGGACTCTTGTTTCGAAAGTTTAAAGCCAAAGGGTATATAACAGAAATGGAAATGACCACATTAAATTATCGGGCAACTGTACTCTAACCAGATTCAGTTTGTTTATTAGATATTTTTTATCTTGCCCTATATAAAAACGTAAAAAAACTCGGTTATCAAATTATACTTGATCAATCATAATTACACCACTAGTACAAGACATCCTTACCTAGATCATAATATATACAGCTATCATAATACTGGTGTTATACTCGAGACTATCTTGGTAGACTGTTATTATTTAAGATTCACCTGTCGAAAGCTGTTTCTGAAACTAATCATCGCCTACAGAAACCTCGTGTATCAAAACTGTTAAAGTGGCTGAATTAAACAAAACAAAATTTTGTACAATTTTTTTTAGTACTATTATGGTATTCGATGTGTCAGATGTTGCTTGTGAGGGTAGTACATAACCAATATCACCCGATGACACACTGCGGTTATGTTTATCAACACCCTTTGTCAAGGGTACACTATAGATTTAATTGTTCATTAGTTATATATATTAGAGACTGATTACAAATCTACTTACGAAAAATATCCATGATTGCTCAAGTTTGTGGCTGGAAAGATTTCAACCACTGTCAAACAATTTTGACCATGTTAATTCAATCAACACGAATCATTACTGCTAATTTGATCTCATCTTGCCAATTTTAGTTGATTGGAACCTAATTTTATACGAACCACTGTAAGATTTTCATAATGAAAAGAGATTAAGGTAGCAGTAATTATAGTACATGAATACCAAATGATAAACGTGATAATTAGACAACCCGATCTCTTTAGGAATGGACATATTACATAATTCAACAATTTATCTATTTCTAAAACCTTTTGCGTTTATTTCTTGCAATGACCTTTGTAGTAAAATTGAATTACGAATTTTTTTGGAAGGAACAAGTAAAAAAATAAAATAAAATATGAAAACAGCTCAATTATGAATAAAATCTCATTGAACGAATGAAATCCTGTCGAACGAATGTCGTCAGACGACTGAAATATTGTAATGATAGACTCTAATCTCGTGTCCCGTAAACAATAATCGTTGTTTTCTCATTGCTATCAAGTCTAATGATGAATTTTAACCTTTCTCGCTCCAGGAATTTTCCTCGGGAGTTAGTTTAATCTATTTTTCTTCAAGTTGATTAATCTTATGAATTTCAAGTGTCTATAGTTCTTTAAATATACAATTTAGAGTCATTTAATTCGGTAGAATGGTTCTTGATTGATACAATTACTAATATAGCGTTTGAACTGGGTTAGTGTTCATTAATTATTAGAACTAGGTCATTGTAAACACTCCTTGGAACAAATAGATGGAGAGGCGTATGTTATTAAGTCCACAACAGTCTATATTGTTATTAGACATTCAAGTAGTTTAATGGCTAATGTGAGTGCTTTTCCATTCATTTGCATAGTATTTTCTTCAGTATAAGATCGTTCCCATTCATTTCAACATCGGTCAGTATCGTTCGTTAACAATTCCAGTTGAAGTTTATGCTACTTTAAATCCATCAGTCTTCTTATCTACTATTCTTGTATCAGCAATGCAATATACTGCAGTGGTCAGGACATACCAAAAAAAAACTGTAAACATTATGGCTTATTACTGACAGACGTTCTGTGGGTGGCTCTGATTGGCTGTATTACCTAACGTACAATTCAATTAAATTACTGCAGTTACAAACCCCTGTGAAATAAAACAAGAAAAGTGTCTATTGTACCCAAGGTATAAGGCGAACTAAGTAATACCTTGACTATTGGGAAGATGGGTTTAAGAATCTTTTGGCTTTCGGCGAGCATGAAACCATAAAAGAAATTTTGAGCCACCAGTGTTCCCGATATGTATTTAGGCTCGGAAACCTATTCCAATTTATTAAGAATTTGTGATATTGGATAAGTCCTGCAGTCTGAAAAAGCAAAGAATTAGGACAGTTTATCATCACAGTGAAACACCGAAGTTCAAACTATATATGCCTACGTAACAGCAGAATTTCCCAGCACTAATTGTTCCACGTGAAGTCTGTTAAAGAGTTTCAAAATATTGTTTGGCTGGAATTGGGTTAATTTAATTGCTTTTCAAGTTCATTCTGGATACTAATTGTTCCAGTTGAATTCTTTGATAGATTATAATAATGTCAAGAAACTAATACCAAGAGACTCGACAACAATCAAATTCTAAATGATAGGTATACAATCTGCTAGTAACAACTGGATAGCAAGACTAGCAGTGATGGAGCTTTTCTCTGAAATTGTCATTACCACCAAGAGTGGTAGTTATTAATCCCTGCGATATACGTTGTGACATTAGTAAATATTTAAGAGTATGTGGTAGGACTACCTGAACGGCATGTGACGGATTTAACAAGTAATAGTTCAAAACCAAAGGAAACTAGGTCATTTCTGTCATCCGATATTTGAAAAATCAGCTTTACGTCGCAATTATTTATCGTTTTTCAGATGGTTTAAGATGCAAAGAACTAAGTATCACTGGGTTCAGATTGACTGACAAATCACAATTCAAACATCTCACAGACGACGTGAAAGAAACACTCTTCTCGAAAATTGAACAATCGCTTAAAATTGGTTTCAAATTCCATCCACTCTTACGTCGACTATACATGTTCCAATGGTGCCCGAGATCTCGACTCCACTTTTGTTGCTTTCAATGCACCCAGGTTCATTGTAGTGGTAGTAGTAGTCCTCTCAGGTTCCTCTTGTGGTGATGTACCCATGAGGGAGTAGGGGATAGTAACCCAGGTTGGGAACAAGATTGTCATTGTGTATCTAAATCTCGAATTAGGTCCTATTGCTGTACACAACGCAGGATTTTTGTTCTTTCGAGTAAATTGAGTTCTCTCAGCTGGTAACTCAATATAATCGGTCAATATAGCACACGTCAGTACATGTATTACTTTTCTGAAATAAATTCTCTGTCCGGATTCAACCAATCCTACAAGGTAATCATGTAACACTATATCATTAAAGGATAAAATTATAAAGTTCCACAGCGACTTATGTAAAAGAAAAAATGTTGCGAAAAATTTGATTTATGAAGGACAATGAACGATAAAAAGATATGTGTTCTTATATAAAATATGTTACAGGTAAAGATTTTAATTAATATTTTAACGAGCAAGAAAAACCAGGAAATCGCTTACTACTGGACCAGCTTTAACAAATATCTGACACGCATTACGTATTCATGTAAATCATTATCAAAAGACAATACCATCTTGTTGGTCGTGACCCCTGTCCAGGGAATGAACTTTTTAGGTTCTAATTACAAATTCACTATTCATTTTCTTTCATTAGTCTGATGTTTGTATAATTGAAAGCGCTAATAAATCTTATTTAAAATATATAAACCAAGGCAACTTTGCAATTCAAACGCACCAGAAACATTATCTTTAGTGCAACAAATTCTGTATATCGCTTCAACGGTACGAATATGTCTCGCATTGAACACATCGCACAGAAAACCTGTTCCATTTCCATCTCATTTCCATAATTTAGGCATTAAATAATTATTTTACCGTTATGGTGTTGCAAATGAAGCGAAACCCCGTAGAAGGGACAATAAATGTTAGGTTTAACAGTTATGTCTGTAAAGCAAGGCATTTGAAGAATTTAGAAACGAATAATCCCAGTCAACAACCATCTCGTAATTCTCAGCAGTTTTCCTAACCTATTTACTAACAGCCTTTTACCAACGACTTTACCAACGCCTTGTAGTTCCAAACGACCAGCCACTGTTGTTTGAACTCCCAGAAAATGGCTGCTTTTCAATACTCATAATATGCTGCATAGGGCAATCAGAACTTGTGGATAACTACTTGATTCTTCTACAGGAAACGACCCAATGTCGTCCATTACGTCGATTTACAAATAAAACATTTCCTGTTATTTAAAATCAGAACACTCCTTGAATTTTTCTCTAAAACATATATTGATGATTGGACTCTCCTTAATCTACCATATAAATGGTTTTGAAAACACAAACACATCAGCAATGCCCAATTTAGCACCATATTTAACTTCCGGTTGATCGTTGGTGTGGTTGCGAGGATTTTATACGAGCCACCAGTCAATGAGGGTATGCTTAAGTTTTAGTAAGTTTTGTTAGCGCTTTGGAAAGTAGATTCGGCTTTATTATAGAAACTCATGCAAGTTGCCGAATACGCCCAAGATTAGAAATTGTTCCTTATCAAGTTGACTTGGTTGTTGTCAATAAATACGTTTAATTCAGATTTGGTGTGTCGATTTAATGATGAAGGCAGTAGCAATGTATATCGTAATTAAATGGCTCTATAAAATATTGATATCCCATATCACCTTATTGTATTAAAGTGTCCAAAGTGAAACTCGGTTATAGCCAATCTGGGATATACTGAACTGATTTGATAGCATGCACGATTTATGAATTTATTCGTGGATTGATTTCTCATTTGAAGAAAGTCTCCGGCTTCATTGCGCTTGTAAATACAAAAAAGACATTTGTCATTTATAATGAAAAAAACAGAAAGATCGATGTATGAAAGTAGGTGTTGATATCGAAACTTATATCCAAGGTCAATTTAAATTGGATATCTAAATTCCTTACACATGTTATACATGTACCATCAAAGTCCGATTTTATACATCTCTTTATAAAATAATAGAAGTATTTGCAGATATATGTGTCTAATTTCTTTATAAGCTGACAACTCAATATTAGCTTATCCAGTTCTTTCCGGGGTACGAGTACAGAGTTCGACAAGCCTACATTCATGTTCATACTGACTGATTCTTTCCTAAAGGTATTGAACCGTAGAATACAAATGAAACGACAAAATGGTTCATTTCTGGCTGGCATGAAAGAGAAGCGATGTCTATCAAGACTCTGTACGTTAAAGATCCCTCTTTCGGTTTCAAGCTCTTATTAATAACATGGAGTCAACACTAGAACAATTTATACAAATTCAATAACACGAGACGTTTCTTGACTTCGGTTCAAGGGTAGACAACCGTAAACTATGATTGTGATATTCAGAACCACATTAAATAATACTTATTCTTATTCGTGATATATATTAAGCACAATCACACAATTTGTTTTAGACCAACCAACCAAGTGATGATATAAACGGAGCTTGCTCATTTTATTAAACTTTACAAAGAAATAATGCATTTAGCTTTTTTTTTAATATTTTGCTGATTTGCATTTGACCGAAAACGAGCAAGTTAATGCCGCCGCAAAATTTCCCTGGTGCAGAAAAGTAGAACGTAAAACTCAATTGATTTCGTTTCATTTTTTTATTTTCAATTAAGTATTTCAGTCGCGAAACGTCAAGACAAATTGACAAATTGTAACTCTCGAATATCAAGACAGCAAAATCCACTATCATGCTTGATAAGAATATGATGAACTAAAATTCCTCAACCTGTCGCTTTGCTAAGAATTGTATTTAAGTACATGATTTGTTGCATAAATTGCATCTTCAAAATTCAAATAAACTACTACATTCAAAACAAAACCGACCATCGCCAGTATTATAATGAGGCCAGAATTTAAACAAATGGGCTAATGATTGGGCTAAGGATTACAGAAAGAGTTCCACTATAACTTCATGTACAGGAATATACGTCGGACATAAGTTCGATAAATCTAAAAAATAAAATGGACCCATTATATCCTTGCAATTATTGGCGTAATTTGCTTTGAATTTAGAAATTGAAGAATTCATTGCATTGGTTTTCCTCGGTTGAATCAAAATGCAAAAGAATTTATTTGAAAAATCGATTTTTCCCTCTAAATCTAGGATGGAGAAGAGTTATGTCCCTTCTAATGCAAATTGAAGAGTTAAATTAGTAAAGGTAAAAATGTTTTCCTGTCATGTCAGACGAAAAGTGGGGAAGTCGAATTTCAGCCAAAAGTTTCATCAAAATTGGCCTTTGGGTAAGTAAAGCTTGTTTTTTTTTTCTTGAAGAAAACATTATACACAATCATTTTCCAGTGTGTTATGTCTATTATTTTCTTATTTTGAGACAGATCATAAAATTTTACACACAGTTTTGGCTGTCTGCATGTCCAAAATCCATTGATATAGTCGAGCCAAAAATATAAACATTCTCTATGTTCTCCCTCTCCGCGTCGATATCTGCTATCCAGTAGCCAGAGAATGAGACAACTGACGAAACATTGGTGTCGAGATGAAGGATTTTATAAATTTATTATAATTATAATAACCTATTTTTGAACAATGTATATTCTATTTTAATCGTTGAATCGTTGGATGCCAAGGGATTCACGAACATGGTGACACCTTTTTAAATGAAAAAAAGAATTGCTGGTACCAATTACAATTCATGGAACATGGAAACAACGCCATCACAAACAATCATCTCAACTCAAATCAACACGTAGAGGTATGGTAAACATATCCTGCTAAATACCCTTATCAGGACTGCTAAACATATTCTCACCAGGACTGCTAAACATATTCTCACCATGACTGTTAAACATATTCTCACCAGGATTGCTAAACATGTCCACACCAGGACTGCTAAACATATTCTTACCAGGACTGCTAAACATGTCCACACCAGGACTGCTAAACATATTCTCACCAGGACTGCTAAACATGTCCACACCAGGACTGCTAAACATATTCTTACCAGGACTGCTAAACATGTCCACACCAGGACTGCTAAACATATTCTCACCAGGACTGCTATACATGTCCACACCAGGACTGCTTAACATTTCCTCATCCGGACATCTTAAAATGTCCTTATCATAACTGCTTAACATATTTTCTTCAGGACTGCTAAGTATTTTCTCGTCAAACTAGAATAGATATAGATTTGATAGTGACCTATTTTCGAAATTGATATTATCGATTGGGCCTCAGTTACTTCCCTTGAAATGTGAAATTAGTTAAGTAATATTATTTTAATTGAGCTAACTCACACTTCAGACTTTCCCCTGCCCTTACAAAAATTCAGACATTTATGTGTCTTCTCATTCACTCACCCAAACTACTATAGTGAAGTGTTCTGCATATTCGCCATAACAACATTTGCAGTGAAAATTTTGCTCGCCCTGAGGTTTCGATCCCAACATCAACATAATGCCTTGTGATTTTCAGTTCGGAGTGACTGACAAAGAAAAACCGTCTTGTCATTCGGCAAAATTTTCTCATTGACTTTGGACTCGTTTTTAGCCTAGTCATAGAATGGACATATAGGACGGATATATGCAATTACTTACTCTCAAATCTGGAACGAAAAGGCCATCTTATTTCACTAAAACCATAATAAAGCAAGCTTTAGATTTCTACAGAGTTGTTCGGTTCAACATAATGGCTCAGCTAGCGTAGGGACTGGTTGAACCATGTCCATGGGGCCCCACGCCAGGCAAAAATTGGGCCTACTTAATTTCAAAAATATGCAAATGAGTGAAATAGCAGACTAAAAATCTGTATATCTTCGATAAACAAGCATTAAATTGACTTTCAGTGTGGTCTCGAATGCAGGAGAGCATAAATATCGAGAAAAATCTCGGGGATGGACCCCACCCCATATACCTCCAGGGGCCCTACTCATCTACTTGAACTACTGCTTCAACAAGTTGGCATTGCCATTGATCTTACATGATCTTTGACCAGCAAATATTATTTGTCAGATTGCTTGTTTGTGACAAGGGCTTAGTAACTGACATAACATAATTATGTTTCCCGCCCAAATAGTTGCGCCACTAACAAAATGTGTTTAATCATGTAAAACAGTTATATTATTTTGTTAGTAGTAAAAAGGTCAATTATGTTAATGTCTGATAAACATACAATGTTGTGTACAACAAACAATGTTAAAGAAAACATTCATGAATTACTGCGGTCAGGAAATTTGAACATATTCAATGCAATCTAAAAGTACGTACCAAGGTTATACTGACTGATACTAACCACCATGGTTATGTTTGAGTTTGACAGAAGTTTAATTTAATTTCATCACTTAGTGCTTAGAAGGGTTTAGAACATTTGACCAAATATATCTGTATGTTACCTTTAAATATTGTATGCATTATATATGTTGTGTAAACTGTATATAGTGAGAACGAGAAGCGTATCTCATCTCGTTCAATAATTCTTGGGTAGCAGCACATATGTTGTACCCCAAGTATCTCTTATGCTCAAAACCACAAATTGTTGTTAGATATCTTTAAAAGAAAAGGGGTTTACCCAAAAATATATTGCAGTGTTTATATGTGTTTATATTATCACTATGTAAGGAGAGTATTATATCTTTTATTACTATCTTGATTATTTACATATTAACCCTTTATGTTATATGGTACAATATAATAGCCATGTAATTGTTAGAATTCCCGGTCTAGACCTTTTGGTAGCCTTGGTCTTGCAAGCTCCCTCCTAGCTAGCCGTAGTATACGGGTAAGGGGGGACTACAGACATTGGAGAAGAATTGGAATGTCCCTTATTAAAGTCAAAGGTGTTCCCGATAGGCCTATACATAAAACAGTCTAGAAAACCTCTTTACAATCCCTTTAACGAACTTTATCATACGCTAATATAATGTAACGTTGATCACATGAATTTAAAAAATCTTAGTAATTGCCCCAATCAAAAGGTCCCCTCCAGTCCAAAATAACACCGGGTTTTAGTCCTATTATCTTGATTTAAAGGGATTTTAAAAAGATTTTCTAAAATAATTATTCGTATCGGGGATACTGATAGCATTGATTTACACCATTCCAATTTTCAGTCAGACGTCTGTGGTTCCTGCAATTCCACTTAGAAGACTAAGTTTTTGATGACGTCACCAATCACAAATTATGCTTTATTACACAAGGCCTATATCACGATTAGTAACGCCATCAAACATTTAGTTTTTGTGGAATTGTAGGAACCACTGACGTCTGATTGAAAATTGGAAGGGTACAAATTAATGCTAAGGTTATGAATGAAAAGTTATGCCGTCCACGTTCTTGAAGTAGGCTATGTTCCGAAACATCTTTGCTTAAATAAAAGGCCAGTATTCTTTACTGTATCTCAAAATATACTTTATTCAAATTCGTAAACTACAATAAAAGTGAGTTTGATCTCTGTTGAACATTCAACTTCAACTCATTAATGTTTTGTTAATGGTTTTAGAAAATGTTTCTGGTCCGTTTCTCCAAATATCATAATTAAAAGATCTAAATAAAAAATTACTTAACGTCGCACAATTTTTGTGTGTGAGGGTGTGGGGGTCGAAAAAATAAATGAAAGAATTGCATTATCTTCATTGAACCTTTGAAACTTGTTTCAAGGTCAATTTTCGAACATTCATTTATGCATACAATAAAACAAACATGACTTAAATGTGAACCCTGTCTTACCCCAATTAAAGTATAAATATGTATTCAATCTCATATTATTCACTAACGATTTGAATGTGTACCGTTTACTATGAAACATAATAATATTGACATTATGTCTTGTCTATATACATAGTCCTCAGATTATTATATTTAGAAAAATCAAGTGGCAACCAACTTACAGTATTAATACTGCTGACGACTGACCCATCTTTAGAGTTGAATTTCTGTGCCATTGAAATTTAGTAAATGTTTAACAAGTATGCTTATTAAGTTATCCATTAATAAACTAATTTGTTTAATTTGATAATTATTCGTTGCAATATGAATTGGGAGTTTGGAACAAAGTACATCAAAAGCTTGTGAAATTGATTTCCAAATTTTTGTAACGGTTATGTTATGTTATAGTCAGTGTGTGGGTAAGGATTCCACGTTGGATGGAACTGCAACACAAACAGCATAAGCTAGGTTGTGGACAGAAAAGAAGGCTGTTCATAATAGGGCGCAAAAGTTCACTATTTGGTTTATTTCTGAGCAGATATTTCCCCTTAAGGATAGTAGTTTTTACAAAATTTACAAAACATGTCGTAGTTCTTTTTGCCGGCAAAAATCATTACAAGACAGGACAAATATAAGTACTCCCACTATCTAAAGTTATATACGTACTTGGGGTCAATCAGCCATAAAGAATAAATTTTGAAGACAATAGAACAGTATTGATTAACAATAGAATACAAGCCAAGCCAATAGTACATGATAATAAATCTTATTTTATATTAAAGGAGGTGTGTGGGGGGGTGGGGGGGGGGGGGTTAATTAAAAACACTTGTACATGACGGATACAAAAATTGGGTTCATATTGCAGCCAGTTCCTTTTTTTTGGCATTATAAGTTGCACATGGTTCAACAACCGTGGATGAAACTGTTGCATTGTCAGTCATGTTGAACCACCGTGTCCCTAATGTGATTTGCCCACTTCAGATGATGAATATGTTGAATGCCATTTCAAATGGTCCCCAATTTGACTGATTCTCGAAATTATTTTCCTTTTTCTGATTGCATTTTGGTTTAGGTTATTTACCCTATTTCGATTCATCGCGAAGCGTCCGAATCCTTTTTTCGAGCAATGAACTAATGTACAATGTTGTCTACGACTACCGCTCAATTTTTATGTTGGAGTATATAGCCTGACGAAATAGAAACACTTAAATTTCATTTGTCCAAAAATTCTATGCTAAGACTACCAATAGTCTCATTACCCCCTAAAAATTAAAAAATTACCCCTAGGTTGAAAGCCCCTTTTGTAAGTCAATGTACGAGGTTTCTTTCTGTTAATTTTATGCATAATTAACCTATATCTTATCAGATATTTAAACCCTATTTAACTTGTGCAATAGGTGTGGTAAGTTATTATGAGTTCAAATTAAAGACAGATAATATACCATGAACAGCTTTATCAACAAGATATTATTCAAATCAATTGAATGTCATGTCCTTTAGTATAAGGGTCCTTTGAATCTTTTCTATTATGTAATTCTAACCTACTGCACTAACAAGTGTACATGAACTGCGAGCGAATTTGAAAGAGCATTGAAATTCTTTCTGTATAAGTTGGTGGGAGGGTATGGGTGTTTACATTGAAAATTTGACTGGTCTATTGGATTTTCGATCGAACATGATTGAAACAGTACCTTCAGATTTTCAACCCGATTTCGACTTCAGTGATGCAGTTCGGATGTCATACTTTATGCCCTAAAATGGAAATTTCCTGAATCCTATTTCCAGTCTGTGGAAGCATGTCAGTGAATAAGGATTCTGTGAAGAAAAGGTTCTATGCACTCCTGTATGCCAGCTACGCTAGACTAAGTACAAACTATACATCAATTCGAGATCAAATGCACTTTTTTTTGGCCCCCTGATACCTTAGATATCCAGCTTTAAAGCAAAAAATCACTGTTTAATAAGATGATTGGATTATTATGATTACCATGATAGGATTTTCTCAAGCTGGAATTAAGATTAATAGATTAGTTAGTTCAGCTGGTCTGTCTTTTTGGAACCTGTTGGTGCCCGTATAATTTGACAAAAATCCAATGAACTGTAACATTCACTGTCGAACCCTGATTAACATGATCTGATTTGTTTAATACAGTGTACCAGAAACAGTTTCAGGACTTAATCTAAACCAGAGTTTCCCCTTCGAATAAATTCCCCCGGAGTCTAACTCACTTCCCCATCCTTCTCTACCACGCTTGAATGCACTCTTAGAATTTTTAGCTCATAGACATTCGTTTGGAGAATTCCAGGAGTACATGCAAGCGTGGATTAAAACGTTGGGAAAGTGAGTTAGAATCCAGGGGGATTTCCTCGAAAAGGAAACTCGTAGTTTTTATTTTGAATCTGAAATAAATCTGTAGTAACACCAATTTTATGACACACCTGGTATATTGATTTTGATCTGATCCAAAAACTGTTTGTTTTAACAGCCCCTGTTCGGTTATGACGCATATTTCTATTGCTATATTCTAGAAAAAGAACCTAAAACGTGGGCGTAGATGAATTTTCTGATAATTTATAATGATTTCAAGAAATCAAAGTTAGACAATTGTTTGATGACTTAATTTCATTAGCAGAATTATAATGATTATCTTTAATCTGATAGGATATCTTTAAAGATTGTATACGAATTGAATTAACCATATTAATAGATTTGTATAACTAATAAATGCAATTATGATAATCTTGTAATGAAATCAGGTGGATTTTGAAAATGATCTATGGGAATAAAATTTATTTAACTTATTGTAATTTGAATAAAACTAAAGTATAACATAGTAAATCACAATAAGTAATAATTTGTTTGTATATTAAAAAAATAATCTTCTTATTAGTTAATTAAAATGGTTATTATTGCTAGTTTGATTCAGAAGCGTTGTTTGTTTGTCTGTTTGTTTCAATTAGATATACTCCTTCAATGAAATATTATCTCAGTTTGATCAATGTCAATAAGGTTGAATTTTGAATTATGTTGTGTTTGTTTGTTTGTTTGTTTCATCGTGTTTGACCATCTCAATGACATGTTATATCAGTTTTGACAATGTCATTATTCATTTCAATCATTTCAAAACATATAGTTTTTAATAGAGTAATTTAAAAGTATTCACTAATGCCATCAAAGTTAATTTCTCGAAAAAAATATTGAATTGTGCTGCTTGTTTGAGTCAGTTACGTTGTTTGTTTGTTTCATTTAGTTTGGTCATCTCAGTGACATGTTATATCAGTTTTTTCAAGGTCATTTATATCCATTTGATTGACAAATAATGGTCATCAGAATATGTGTTTCACATGATGTTATACCTCTATTATACATACCTACGGTTTCAGAATGAAAATTCTCTTTCAGCTTTCGCGTAATATTTTGTATGAATTTGGGCCAAGGTCAATAGAAACCCTCTCCCTCTCCCTCCCCTATTGACTATCATTGAGAGAAAACACCGAAAATAATCAGAGTTAAAAGGTTATTAAAAGTTACAGATTATTACCATAAAGACAACCTACTTGTTAAATTTTTTCACAAGTAGCTTCATTTCCAACTATTTATGGCAAGTTATGATATAAATATTCTGAAAATTGACGCGCACTGCCAATTTGGTACTTCATATCAATTATTGGGGAACGGGTGCAAGAGAGATGAGCAGTATGCAAAATGTTAATTATCAAAAACGTCGTACATAGTACCTGAAAATAATTTTGAAACATGCTATTTGCAGCTATGTATCTGATCAAACTATATTAGTTTTAAAAAGGGTTAATTAAAAACTGAGTGTACTAATTGTCTATAAACTGCCTAAACTAGTTTTAGTGTTAAGCCTAATAAAGACTCAATATTTCCAGTTGAATTTTTTAGAAAACGTATAAGACATAATTATCTACTATCAGTCATTTAATTTGCTTCATTAGTTTTCTAAAACCTCCAAAAATGCACTACGAAGTTTACGTAAACCTTTAAAAATTTATCTAGATAGCAAAATGAAATCTCGACCTGAGAAAAAACAGAATGTCCGTTTAGTAAGTTCGGCTAAATTTGAATCAACTTAACAAATAAATTAAAAGACCTCAAAAAAAAAAAATAATAAAAAAGTTGAATTCAATGATATAAAAGTTCGTTAAAATGTCAAACATTAATGATAATGGTCCGTTTGAGGGTGCGAAAAATTATCAAAAATTGTTCTATTCATTAAATAGTTCATCAATATGTTCATCAAAATGTCATCAGAAATGTTTAAAAAGGGCGCGAAAACTAATCAGAAACTATGAAATATATTAATGAGTGACATATTAAAACACTTTATCTATTAATCTTCATATTAATTCATTTTCAATACATTACAATGTTTTAATGAATAAATCCGATTATTGTCGATAACAGTATCACAATAAGGCCAAGGGAAAATTGCTTTGAAAGGATTGCTGTTTACTCGGCTACCATTGGCGGCCAATAACACCAGTGACCAATGAAAAACAAGTATCTTATTTATGCCGGTTTATCTTGTTGCTACACGCTTTTTTCATTCAGCGGGACGTAGGGTATTTATATTTTCCTCGCCGGCTCTGACATTGAACCATTCCTCTATAATCATTTCACCCATAATCATCTCTCCAGAGGAAAAAAATCACCAATCCGAGGAAAAAAGGGAAATTAAATTAAGTGTATAATTAATTATTATAGGATTTCTCTGTTCGTGTGTGTAATTAGGACTTCCACTTAATTAGCCTTATCAGCGTTGGAATTTTTATCGGAAAACCTGAACGTACAGGCTTGAGAGAGAAAAGACTATATACATGCAGGAATCAATAGCAGCATAGACTTTTTCAGTTTATTTTTTTGGCTTTTCTTCATGTCAGCATGTAAGTATCCATACATTACCTTTAGTGTGTGTGAGAAATGGTCAATCTGTAACATGTACATTATAGCATAACTTTGGCATCTCATATCTGACCAGTGCATATTATGATAAGGATCTTCACTGGGTTGATTCCCAAAAGCAATGGTTAAGCAACCAAAAGATGTTCTTGTCATGATTCGAATCTCATAGCGGACGACAAAACAAGGTGATAAAGATGCAGTAAAATGTACATAAGGTGTATGTTTTTTAATTAATGATAAGACAATAAATAAGCCTCAATTTTACTTTTACCCATCGAAAATTTCTTCAGTTTTAATATTTTAAAAGATATTTAAATTTTGACAGTTGTCAGTTGTTTTTACTACAAGTCTGAACTTATCGGTGCAGTTGTGTAGTGAATACCCTAAGATCATTGTGGTTTAGTCAATACCTATAGACGGTCAACGTAAGGAATGTCAAACCACGTATTATGCTAGTATATGTCATGACTTGACTTGAATATGATATCCTTATATGAAACGTTACACCATGAGTGGAGGTCTGTTCAATTTAATGATTGACTAGGTGGTTTTGGAAGGTTTATCTTTCTTATCGTACTCCGGGGTATTTGAGAGATTATGAGGTGAACAATTTGATAAAACCCTCAATAATTTAGATAACGTTAGGCCGTTTTGACGTTTAATGTGCAAATTGATTTTTGGAAATTTTTCCATAGAATAGATTTACTCTTCTTTTTTTTTTTTTAGCTTTTCTGCCATTTGATCTGATTTACCTATTTCTTGAATGTACTTTGCAAAAAACGACCTTTTCTAGATAATTAACGATACCCCGTTTGTTAATGAGGCAATTGATTCAGTGATAATGTAATCGAACACGTATTCATACGTTCGATTGATCGATAATTAAATGGTGCACACACACCTAGTACCCGAAATGACCCTAATAATGTATTTAATGATGATTGGTTATCACATTGTTTTTATCTTACTTTGTAAAACTCTTGTGATGTAATTTGGAACATTTTCCCAAATTTTTCCGTCGGTATGTTGCCTTATAATTGGCTATTGTTCATTTAATGAAATCGAACAATCTGAAACCGACGTAATACCACAAACCATTGGTAACGATGGGTTTATAGGTGAGAATAGCAATTGCTTAGTCAAACGGCCATCTCGACTGCCTTTAAGCCACATTAAGTCTGACGGTATGAGCAGTATTTATTTGTATTATTTATGAGATCAGATGGTAAAATTGGTCGCGTAAATCATGTAATATTTATAAGTTTGCTTCAAATTAGTTCATAACAAAATCATTTATTAATGACAAGTATTTCCCCATATTGATAATTGTGTTAGGATAATCTCTATTTAGTCCATTCATTCATTTCTTCATTGCTTTCATTCATCCATTCATTCATTATATTCATGTCAATACATCGCGATCTAATTGCTTCGGTGCCATTCACGATATTCAGCAATGCTATTTTAGTCTCAATGAATGATCTATACTCGTGGTATCTGACAGAAATCTGATTTATTTTTTCAGCCATCATGCATCTGCCCGTTCATATCAAGAGCGTAAGCCGAGTCAAGAGCAAACTTCCACCGGTGACGAGGAACGTTCTAGCCAACAGGCTCAGACAGAATTGGTTGGCTAAAAACCCACAAGACTCGTGCAGTAATGGTGGTGTCAACTTAGATGATAGCCTTACGAGTCTCAGCTGGTTACAGAATCTTAATATCATGAAACTCGGCACCAGTGGGGCACCTACACCGCCTGCCAGTCCCGTGCCTCAAGAAATTATCACCACAGCTAACGCCCAAAACAACAATAACTTAGTTCAGCATTTTGCCACCATACAACCACCCAAATTGGATTCCAGATTGAATTATGTGGATGGTTCGCCTTTTAGTGCAAGTTTTGTGCCTGATAACATAGACTATAAGAATAACCCATACGTGAAACCGCCTTATTCGTATGCCACCCTGATTGGTATGGCTATGAAAGAGACACAGAAACAGAAAATCACACTGTCAGCTATTTATAACTGGATTACGGATAACTTCATGTATTATCGTATGGCTGATCCCAGTTGGCAGGTTCGTTATGTTCTTTATTTTAAGCCCCAAGGTCAAAAAGGCTGGCTTGTCAAGGTCATTTAGTTACGCGCCACTAACTTCTACTTCAGACGACATGGCCAGACGTAAATGAATGTTCTTACGATACGTTATGTGCAATAGATATTCAGAAGAAACAAAATTAGCCATGTTGACCATCTTGAAGTCTAGGTAGTGATCTTGAAAAACTACTGTTTCGTTTCGGACAGCTGAAAACATGCTTGACAGCTACAAAAACATTAAATTAAAAATGGTATTTACTTTATGTGAAATAATCGATGTCCCACATAATTATATATCGAACTATCTCACTCAAGACAATTGAAGTTAATCACCCATTGTTGATATTTGTGTTCATTGACTTTATAATCTTCAATTATCGCGAAAACTGGATCAATCAAACCCTTGAGGTTCCAGATTCAAACTTACCCCCTAAAGTCATTTTGCTTTAGAAATGATAATATTTTCAAATCTACTTGAATGAATGAAAATGGTTTGTTTTCTGTGCCATGAAACGTAATCATAAAGTCAAATTAGCTGCCAACAAGCAACAATGAATATAGGAGAGTTCATTACTTCGCGGAATGAATCAATATTTTGAATGACTAATCTATCAATATTATTGTTGTTATTTACACTAGTTACCGTACAAATACTGAATTTCATACCCTTAAAGCCCCTTTATATATTATTTGGAGAGGTAAAAGATAGCGACTCCTATTAAAAAAAAACCTTCAAATTAGACAAGGTTAGTTCCACGAACTAAATTTAAGATGGTTTTCTACATTATTTTGTACAATAGTATAAACAATAAGTCGACCATTTACTACGTTTAAGTCGAATTCCCTTATTGTACCTTTATTCGGTTTTCCTTAATCTAAACTGGAATAAAAACAGTAGGGCGTAAAGATCCATTTCATTGAAATAATTCTCAAAATTATTCAATCCATGATATACACACATTCTGAAATAATCCTGGCATAATGGAGCTTTAATTCACACCCCTCCTTTAATCATTTATTTTAATACGTGCATACCTTCTTCTCCCTGACAATTACCCTATTATTATGGACAACAGTAACGACCAAACGAGAGGACATGGCCGCCAAATCAATAAATACCAAGACATAAACAATGAAATAAACACGTATATATTGTGTAAGATTATCGATTGTTTCGAATATCTTTTGAAATGAATTAAGCTTGATTCAGACGGGATCATGTAAAATTGATTATATTAAATACGTTCAATGAAATTCTGAATTCAGGGAAAAATTATGGTGATAGGTTCATTGAGTTTAGCATTTCACGTTATGTAAAATACAAAACAGGAAGTAGGCTACCTCCACAAGGATATTATGTAAAACGAGAGTCCCAAATTGAAATTTCGAAATCATTGTTGTCTATACATGAATATAAGTACGGTTCACATGGACCCATAGAACCCCCACAGAGCATGAAATGCAAACGTGACAGTTGGATTATTTAACCTTCACAAGTCATCTTGATAATTGATATTTTCACGCTCATTTTCACTTAATTTCATTTTCTCATTTTAGAACTCCATACGCCATAATTTGTCTCTTAACAAGTGTTTCGAGAAAGTTCCGAGACGCAAAGACGAACCTGGTAAAGGTGGTTTCTGGAGAATAAACCCGGAATTCAGTGACATGCTTGAAAATGGCATTTTTAAGAAACGTCGTGGTAGTAGAGACGTAATGCCAGTGCCACCACCTGCCAAAAGAATAAAGCGCGAAGAGGAAACGTTTGCCGCCTTGAACGGTAATGATGACGAAGAAAATCGTGTATTAGTGAACGGTAACGTGCTTTATTTCGGTGTTCAAGAAGAGGAACAAGATCATCTTAGATCTGATTTCAATTGGACTTCGATCTTACAACAAGATATCGAAGTTGGAGGTGTCCGAATTAAAACTGAGAATCTCGTTGACGAAGAGGAGGCCGCTAGTCAAATCTTAGCAATGAGCCCGCCTACTTCCGAAAGTAACTCAGACGATCTCGGTCTTGACGATCTTCTCGCAACTGCCGATTTTCATGTGCCATCTGAACATCAACTAGATCCATTAGATCTTACTGTGACTGGACAAAGTATCCGACGCCCCGATTGGTGGGAAGAAGCCTTAAATATGAGTGGCGACGCGGGAAAATTAGCAGACATTACCCAACAACAAAATCATCATGGACTCAATACACCTGTATACTCATCATCACCGGTTTATGAAAGTGAACAAATATGGATCCCTCCTATGGATGACGTTGCTAGTGCTTTTGACGTGGACAATTTGTTTGACCTAGATAACATACCAAGCCCGTACGCTGGTTGACTTCAACATCCTGTATGCTGATAAAAACTATGCTATTCCTTATCAAATAGGGTCAATTCATCCTTCATCCAGATGAGTGTTTGATATGAGATTGCGGAAAGACGCTTCTTCGTATCATGTCACCATTGATGGCCTAATTTTTTATGGGCTAGTGGTTTGTCCCGTCGTGTGAAGAGTTGATTTGGGTTAAATTCCACCGTGTGGTTTGAATCTCGAATAATCAGTTCTTGACAGCACCAATATGATGACATAGTCACATCAGTCCCGACATCGTGTAAGCATCACTTTATGTGTGGTGTGAACGTCATGAAAACAATCGAACAAATACAGTATTAGTGTGTTATTTATGCTGATATGTGTTTTATGTGCTCATATGTGTTACATTTATGCTCATTTATTCAAGTATTATCTAGTTCATAGAGCCCTTCAGACATTCCGTCCATTTGTTTAATTCAAGTATTATCTAGTTCATAGAGCCCTTCAGACATTCCGTCCATTTGTTTAATTCAAGTATTATCTAGTTCATAGAGCTCTTCAGACATTCCGTCCATTTGTTTAATTCAAGTATTATCTAGTTCATAGAGCCCTTCAGACATTCCGTCCATTTGTTTTATTCAAGTATTATCTAGTTCATTGAGCTCTTCAGACATTCCGTCCATTTGTTGATTGTCTCAAAGCAAAATATGTGATGGTTATTTGAAATCCATCCATTTGTTTGTTAAATTGTTTTATTTATTATTTATTTGTTCATATTTTGTAAGTATTTGTTGTTCCGTCCAAAAATTGTTAACCATTACTCAGAGCTTCGTCCAAATTATTTTATTCCTTACCATTACTGTTACCCATTATTGATAGTTCCGTCCAAAAATTGTTAATCATTACTCGTATATCTGTCCAAAATTTGTTATTCCTTACCTTTACTGTTACCCGTTACCTATAGCTCCGTCCATTTTTTCTTACCCATTACTATAGCTCCGCAAACTTTGTTACCAATTACATATAGCTGTGTTACCCTTTATTGAAAACTATACCATCGTCCTAAAATGTTACCCATCTAAGAGTATGTCACCCATTACCGGGTACACATGATTTACACTATTACAGGAACATCGTAAAAAAATATTACCCATTACATATGATTACACCTATAATTATTGCCCATTATTGACAAGCTACGTCCGAAAACTGTTACCCATTAGGCATAGCTCCATAAATGTTGGCCAATATTCATACGTACGCCTACCTTTACTTAATATTATGTTGTTAGGTTCATATTCACTTCAACCTTGGGTGAACTTACTAATTCGATTTTCATACAGTTTTAAGTGCATTTTCGTTTCGTTAACACAAAACATAATGTTATTTCAACTCATTCCGTCTTGTCGGTGTTATTAATGACACACTATTCCATTCAAATATATTTAAATAGACTAAAGTAAAGGCATCTTATGTAATTGTAATTATATGTTAAAATACCATTGAATCTTATAACCTTGTTATTGTGATTTTAAATTACACTGTCGTAGTTAAGTCTTATAACATTGTATATCATTGAAGCTCAAATTCATTGAGAAGTTATAGTTATATTTACGTCTTTTTCGCATCAACTGTGCATGATTTTTAAGCTGGAGTGTTTTCTAATTTTTTTTCTCAAATTCCTACAGAAGTTATATAGACACATCTTTATGGAACAACAATCACTGGTTAAATGTCATTCAAAGACTTCTTTCCTACAGAAGTTGTTAAAACTCCTTCGTTAATGCACTTTAACATGTTATGAACTAAATTTAATAGTATTACGGTAACAAGCATTCCTTAACAGTATTTTTTTCTAGAAAATTATATTTTTGTAGATCATTAATTAGTGCTCATTAAAAATTATGTATCATATTGTTAGAGATGGTGCATGTTCAATAGGGAATTTCTGAAAAATTACATGGTATATGAAACTTATGTTGCCTCGGAGGTTTGTTCTCGAAGAAGGATAAGAGTTAGACAAAATTTCGGTGTTCTTTTGTATGAAACAAACATAAATTTTGGTGATCCATACTGCACTATCCATCCAAATCATGTTCAAAAACATTGCACCTCATAATTTATCAGAAATTCCTCCTTCTCAAATCATGTATATTTGAAATGACATATTGTATATAGACATATTGTATATAAGAGATTTGTTATTTATAAGAAAGCAGAATATGTTTGTATTTTTCTACTTGTGTCTTGGTTTGTTGAGATTCTTCTGAGTTTATTTCCAGGGTGAATAAAATATTAGTTGGAATCTAGAAAATGTATTCTTTATATTCGAAATGTATATTGATACGACGGCATGAAATATCAGCAGAATGTTATACCTCCTCCCCTCAAGACATACAATTTTATTTCTTAAATGCATTACATTTAATAGTTATCCATGGTTCTTACCCTTTCTCTATGTGGAAAGTTTGGTGACGTAAATAAAGTGTCTCTATTTCTCAAATATTACAATCAATCAGACATCCAAAGGTAATTAGCTGAGATTGTCGTCTATAAAACGTTTTGACTGACCCTCGAAGGTATATAGACTGGAAATGCTGAAGTGGTTATGGACAGATGTAACTCTTGCTTAATAAAAGGTGGGATTGCTGTAGCCTGTATGAGTATATTCAAATCTTTTGCACAAAACAAATTCGACAAAAAAATCATTGATGTTTCTGAAATCAATATTAATAATGCATAGTAGTTAGTTTATGCTACAAAATAATCACCGTCAAGATGCACCTTCAAATACATGACGTTCCAGCATCGCACTGGTGAATATCGTATATATATATCAAAAATGAAACAGTGCTGCTTTAAGGTATTTGAGTGTTAAATTATTGATGGTCAGATTTAAAGTATGTTATTGATTTTATGTTATGAAACATGTACATTGTTTGAGTAAACAATTAAAATGTATTTTTCTTTATAGAATGCACTTGAATGAATCTCTCATACAATGGTGCATTTTATATCAAAATTATATAAGTACTAACTGGAATTGCGATATTTGAATTCATGAAGCTGCTTGCTCGCTACCATTCGATTCAACAATCAAGTTGCCTTCTTTCAATAATGCATGTTAGAAAATCTGGCAGTCCCTTAAAGTTCGGATTGGTCATATGACAAAATGAAATAATGGGGTTTACATTCGAGGACCGTTTGCCTCATGGAGCACTCTTTTGCGTTGCCTGTCTTCACAAAAGTTATTAGTTATCTTAGGCAGAAAAGTATAATGCAAATCTCCGTTTGATTCATTGACGTTATGCTTATGATAGCTCGATGGTTATTTTCCTCAAAGCGAACTGGCTCTAGTAAATAAGCACCAGAAGATTATCCCCCTATAAATGTCATATCAGGATAAATTTAAAACTTTTATCTTTTATTTCGCTATTTACATAACAAGGACATTGCATAAACTATTCATTCTTTCATTTATCTACAAAAAAAATGAAGATATACCTTTTTCATGACCAAATGGGTTAAATTCAGTACAGGCTAAAATGTACAGAATGACCAATTGCGAATATATAGTCATCAAAATATTTGGTTATTTCCACATTTTAGTTATTGAATTCCTCTCATACTTCAATTGAACAAAGAAAGGCTGAAAATCCCCATTCACATCCACAGCAAAACCTCCAAGCAAAAATAGCAGGTTGGTTGTAGAGACAATATAATAGTTAAATTACTTTCCAGCAATTTCCGGCACCTGCATAAAGTCTGTTAGAAGATGTAATAATTAAGGAATTTAAGATTAATCTGTTTCATACTGTCAATTCACAATTTCAATAAGAACATTTAAATCACAAAATAAGATGTTTACATTTTGCAGTAGACAAGTTGTACCTGAAAAGGGAGATAATGAAGGACATTAATACTCTTTAAAATAGTTTAGCTTTAATACCAATACACTTAAATATTCCACAAGGGAAAACAGAAATCAGAATAAACGGCGTCTTTCATTTTCATTCAGTTATTCTTTAAATATAAACACTTTCTTATGGAATTCATAATCATAAAAAATTTATCTCTTGGACTGACTAAATAATGCAGATAATGAAAAAAAATAGCCATCTTCATTCACTCACCTCATAATAACCCCTGCATTTCTTTCATAAACTGATCATAAGCATCATCTTTAGTTTTAGTTTTTGTAGTAATAATTGGTGTTGGTATAGATTGACTTCCACTCACTGTATTTCTCTTGTCTTCTTCTTGACCTATACATTAAACATGATAATAAATAAAAACATTTTAATATAGTGCTTTTGACAATAAAGACGTAGTAGCTGAGGCAGATAAGTTGCAAAAGAATATGGTTAAAATACATCAAATTTCAATCTTTTTTGTTCCTTTCCATTTTTCATTGCTATTTTCTTTGATCACAGATTCATTGTGTGTTTTAGATAGAATTAGATAGAATTTGATAGAAGTTTTTATGAAATTGCTGATCTTTTTTTTTTTGCCATGTTTGACAAAAATTTAACAGCAGGATAAAATTCCATTCAAAATGGAAGAAATATTACCTGTTGTCTTAGACCTGCCCTTCTGGTCTTTAACTGTACGTTTAATTTTCAAAGCTGTTGGAGTAAATCTGGTTACATCACCCATAACATTTTTAATTTGAGGTTTAGCACTGATAGTAGCCATATTCTTTTTATCACTTAGTTTCTGTGGTAATTTCATGATACTTGGGGGAGCACTGAGTACATTAGGGTTCATCATCATATGAGGTGGAGGTGGTCCACCTGGTAAGGGGATACTGAGAGGTCCACCAGGTCTCATCATTCTTGGAGGAGGGATTCCTAAAAATAAGTTCAATTTAAAATGTGAAAACTGGGAATTACTGAAAGCTAGACAAGATTAGGTAATTTGACAATGTTTGACATTATCAAGTAATCTGATAGTGTTACACAATAACAATATTTAGTAAGATAACTGATGATGCAGGACAAGATTCAGTATTTTAACAATTATTGATAAGATCTAGTTATTTGACAATTCTTAATAAGATCTAGTAATTTGACAATTCTTAATAAGATCTAGTAATTTGACAATTCTTAATAAGATCTAGTAATTTGACAATTCTTACACAATGCTTAACAAGAATTACGATGTCTGAAATGTGCAAAGTGATCCAGTATATGACTAAACTTGAAATTATCCTAAATCTCTTTTAAATTGAGTAAATAATGGTACAGAATGATCTAACCTGGAGGTGCGGGGGGTAATCTGGGAGGCATGCCGCGTAAATTAGGTGGTAAACCGGGTGGAGGACCTGGAGGTAAACCTTGTGGTCTGCCGGGTGGTGGACCAGGTGGTAATAGTCTGGGTGGTGCACCAGGACCACCTCGTAATGGTGGTGGACGCATGAACATTGGTGGTGCTCCAGGAGGGGGACCTGAAAAGAAATGAAATATTTAAAAATTAAAGTTGAGAATTATTAAGGGGGCTACCTCACAATTCAAAGAATCTCATGATAAATAAAATTTTAATATCTAAAAATTGCTCAATACAAACAACTTTGACAAACTTGATGGGCATTGATTCCGACAGCTCAGGTGACCGTCATTCGATTTTTGCTGATAAAAATCAAAAGTAGAACATAGGCAACTAATTGCAAATTTGTTCCAGCCATTTCAGTCATCAGTGCACTCAAACAAGAGTCAGACAAGGAATTTTAAGAAGCTAATATGAGGAATACCTGGAGGTAAACCCGGAGGAGCACCTGGAGGTGCGCCAGGAGGAGGACCAGGTGGTTTTGATTTACTCTTTTCTTTATCGCTCTCAATGTCTACACCTGGAGGTCGTACATCATCATCCTTATCATCATTATCATCGCTCTCCTGTTTATCACTTGTATCACTATGGGATGATATCACTTCCTCTTTATTGATTTTATTACTAACATCTTCTTCTTCATCTGATGATGACTACAATATAGCAAATCAACAAACACTGTTAGAAAACTATTGAAATTGAATGTGACAATATTGATCAAGGCAATGTGTTAAAAATGTTTATCTTAATTCATAAAGCTATATTGAAAATATTTGCGTGTCAACATGAGTAAATCTTCCATGACAATTAATCCAATTAGTTCTAAGCAAACCTGTCAACTACAACAGGAAACAACCTGACAATTATTTGTACAGGTGTTGATGAACCATTTCTTCTTCTTGTTAAAAACTTGCTTGAGTATACAGGGATAAAATGGGAATCTTAATCTTTCTATATTCAGCCAATCTGTCAAGTTTAATCAGTGTCTAAAAATAGAGTCAAAACTTACATGTCGTCTCTTCTTGCCAGCGTTGGCATAATCTTTAGGATCTTGACCAGCTAATTGTAACATTTTAGCTTGTAATGCTGAGACACCACCTTCTTTCTTCTTCTTAAAGCTTAATCTGGTATCTTTTTCACTTTCATCTTCTTCTCTACCGTCTGCAAACCTGATTTTTCTTGATTTACCTAAAGAAAAATTTTGTTGATGCTATTGCATAATAGATATTATCTGTGACAAAAAGATTTGGGCCTTCTGTATTTAGTTCGAGTCTACCTCTTGATTCTGATGATTTATGGACTTTTAGATTGCCATTTGTTACATGTTGTTTTCATGACCGACTGAAATTTTCATGGCATGAAAAGTTGAAATTGCATTATCTGTTGGAGAAAAGTCAGTTTTGTATCATTTTCACTTAAAAATGTCCTCCCTGTGGTTTCATATATTTCAGCAAATCCTGCTAATACAGTGCTGAGATCAATGCAGTTTCTGCAGATTTAATATGCCTGAAAATATGATAATATTATTCATAATCTTACCCGAATCAGACAGAAGATCAAGTCCTGGTATAAGTACAGTACTACTAGTAGTAACAGGGGCTTCTACTGCTGCTTCAATGGCTGAAATTTATAAATATATACTGAACTGTTTTATTCCATAAGAATTGCACAGCAAATACTGTCATTAGACAATCTTGTGACAAATATTTGCATTAAAGAAGGAGAAATAGAGAAAAACGAGATGTTAAGAAAAGCAGTACCACAAAACAACACAGCTATCTTGATGTTTGGTCAATCTTTATTAGTCTTCCATAGACCTACCTTTTTCAGGATCATAATCTTCATCTTCACTGTCACTGAGTTCAGGAGGGGGACCAGGAGGTGCACCTGGAGGTTTCTGTTTTCTTTTTAACTTTAAATTATCCATGAAGGAAGTGTTGTATAAACCTGCAGGACTGAAATATACATGCATCTAATCCTTTAAACAAATCAAGCACTCTTGAGCTATTAAGGTAGAGTTCTAGAGGGCTTAGTGCTCCTAATTTCTAAATTCCAAATCTGATATGATCTGAAGTGAAGTTCATTTTTTGGTATGGAAAAGAAGCACCTTACTTACCCATATGCAGATGTTTTCTTTAAGATTCCTGCTAAGGGTTTAGAACCAAAACCAGGCATTCCTGGTAATGGGATATCAGTTGGTAGTGGTATAGCAAATGGTGCTGAAAAGAACACAACAATAAAATTGTGAGAGTATAAAACACATAGTTTGAAGACCATGAGGCATTTCAAGACACATTTGAAATTATTTTAGGAAAAAGACTTATATTCTTGGCATATATTATATCTTTTCTGTATTCACACCAATGTCTAAAACCAAATTTTGGAAAAAAATTCAACCTCCATTTAAACAACTGTCCACAGCATAATATGACTAAATCTTACCTTCACCAGGTTCATCAGGAGCATCTGGTAATGGAATTTCATTTAGCTGTACTCTTTCAGCAGTTTTGACTTGTTCTAAAAGTAGAAGTTACCACAAACAATCATTTGTGATCTTGGTAATACAACTATGCATGTAGTATCCTAACTGCAATCTATAGGCAGAAGCAATCATGCCACAAACCCAAGCAGTATGCAAAATCGTAAACATTTGCCATTTTTATTTCTTAAGTATTTTGCTATTTCACAGAATATCTATGAATACCCTATATAAAAGTCTGCACTTACCATAATAAATGTGCATTTGTGTTCTCTTCTTTTCATATTCAGCTTGAGCTTTCTTCAGCTCTATACCATATTCTGGATTTTCTTTGTCCTACATGGAAAATTAACATAGAGTTCAAGATACTTTGTTTTTCATTATTGTGGGTTACTTCATTCTATCTATAACACATTATACAAAATAATCATATTGAGATTAATGATTCACACCTTTTTGAAATTTTCCTAACTATAGATACTTACATAAAGTCGTAAAACCCTGACAAATGTTTCTAATAACTTTTTTCTTTTATCTCGTAACACCTTTTCATTTAATGAAGGGGCTTCAAGTGGATTGTATTCTGCAAAGAAAAAGAAATAAATTAAGCACATTGGACCAAAATTTATAAACTATATTCATATCTTTAAATACATATTGCCAAAAAGCAAATTTCATTTGTGATACATCATACGTAATGTTCTGAATTTGTTTTGAAAAGTCTTACCCATTTTATCAATAACTTCCATTTCTTGTAATAATTTCATTGGATCTTTTCCTTTCAACACAGCATGTCGAACTAAAAATCTTTGTTTTTTGTTCTGAAATGGTTACAAAAAAAGGTATTGTTTGTTTTGAAACCAAAAATTTCAACACCCATCAAGAGCTGTGGTAATCTAAGTGTAGCATGCATTGTTCTTTTCAAGTCTGATAGGAGCATTTTTACTTCAATCCCCCCCATTTCTTGTTTAAAGTTATATAAAAGATCTTTAAGAAACAAGTGACCGGAAGTATACACATAATTTGTTGAAGCTGACAAAAAATCAACTGTAAAAAGTTAACTTTGTATAACATAAACATTGTCATACCTTTTTCAATTCCCTCTTTCTTGCTTCTTTACCTATAAAAGAAACAAGGAGAAATCAAACTTAAACTTCATAAACATATCTTGATCAGATGAATGATAATAAATGATTAATGATATGGTGTGAATAAACAAACCCCTTGGCCTTTCAAAAAATAGGAGTTGGGAAATCACAGACACCAATAATGGCAATAACATGCAACGCTTACAAAAGAAATTAAGTTATACTTACGAAACTGGTCTGTAGGGTTCATAAATTTACCACTTTTCGTGGTGTTTATTGAACGTCTACCCATTTCTATTATTCAGAAACTGTCAATCCTATAAACTATGTGTGCAAAACAGAAAAATCAATTCAACTTAAAAATAATATTTCCAAACACGGCCATATTTGTCACGTGACTAGTCACAATTACGACATTGCTCCAAACTTAAAAAAAAGTGGTTTTATTGATTTGATACAAACATTATCAGGCATTGTCTACTATTAAATCTTTTTTGACAAATAAAACATAATATACTCATATTTTGTAAAAGCATTTTTCACAAACGAAATGTCGCAAAATGATATAAATACTTTTCAATGGTAATATGGCCTAGCAGACAAACCCTAAAAAGCAAAAAAATACTAATCTGGGTAGTCTGCCTAGGCTAGATCATTCTAGGCTGTATCTAAGATTTGAAAAATCACAACTCACGCTACATTGAATAGCAGCAGGATGGAGGATATTACATCCTTTCGCAAGGACATTGACAAAAAGCTAGAAAAGGTATGTAAATGACTAAATGATGGGGGTGTCTAGGCTGAGGTAGTTCTACAAGACGGTCTAGGCTAGGCCTTCTTTCCATAACTTGGCATAAGAACACCCATGCTTCATTAGCCTAAGCCTAAGGTGTAGTTTGTCCTTAAAGGGATAAATTTTAATGCATAATCATGCTAGTCACTGTACATCACTATCACGATTAGACTTTTCTATTAAATTCAAATATTAACATGATAATTTTCATTGTTCAGCCTTATTGCAATGCAAAGATAGAAGCAAAGGCTTAGCAAGCTACCAAGCAATAAATAGCGTAGAAATTCAACATTGCCAACCTTCTGTATATAGTCTTGGCTAGTTTTACAGCTTATTTCCACAGTTGATAATGCAATCTTTTATCAATAATGTCCATTGGACTACTTAACTGCATATAAAGTATTATCAATTATTGGATTGCATAATATAGGGCCTACTAATTTATTTTTCAGGAGATGCACAATATGTCAAAGTTGCGAGAGTGTCTAAATAAAAGTAGTACAAATACCAATAATATGCTATCAATATTAACCAGTTTTGAGAATAGATTGAAACATCTTGAAAGTACCATAGTACCTGTTTATAATGAAACTGAAAATCTACGAAGAAGACAAGAAAGTATCCTTTAAAATCAAAACCATTAATTTTATCAATTGGTCTTATTTTTTTTCTCTTCTGGGTGAATACGATAACATTAAAAGTGGCCCATGATTATAATTTTGGTATATTAAAGGTTTCTTTAATGCTTGTTAAGATATTGAGAAAACCTTGCATACAGTGGATAATGTTCTTGGCTTCTACCATGTTGCCAGAGATGTAGAGGCCTATATCAAAGAAGGGTAAGTAGGATTATGCAAACTAGTGTTTTTTGGATTTTTTGTCAAAAAAGTAACTTGTTGCAATTTATAATTAATGCTAGAACTAGAAATTAATTGATTTCTTTGGATTTTTTGATAATCAGATGGCTTCATTCAGTTGAATTTGAGTAAAATTGTATTTTATAATATGTGCTTTTCTTCAAATATTTTATTTTCAGACCCAATGCCTCTGGTCTAGGAGCCTACTTAAACTACATGGATAAATTGTTGAAAGCTATAAAATATTTTGAAACTAATGATCCAAAAGGGAAGGAAATGGATGAAATAGTAAGTACAGGTGTTATTGTGAAATTGTCACTAAAGGTATAATGAATATGCTTCTATCAGTAGGTTTTAATCACCTTATATTTATGCTTCATAGATAAATCTATTAGTTGTAGCAGACAAATTAAATGATTGGTGGCTTATCCTGGATTATTTATTTATATGAATAAATTCATCTTGTTTTTCTAGTCCCGTCTATTTGAAGATGGTAATGATGCTTTACAACATGAATTCCGTTCATTACTAACTAGACATGGTCGTCCAGTACCACCTGTTGTCATCATGGATTTATTAGGAACAGATGATGGTATGTGCTTTGAAAGATCATAGACCTATTAGCTTTCCCAACAGATATAATTCTATTTCAACTGTCTCTATCCCTTTTCAAAATGAAAATTTAACATCTTTTGGTCTATGAGTATAAGAAAAACATAAGTAGATGACAACAGTCTGAATTGACTCTAATTGAAATAACACTTGATTGTTTTCAATACCTGTGAACCTATGTCCCATTAGAAGTAGTTGTTAGTAAGTGTCCCTACTCATATATTGGGCTGCAAGTAAGTACTAAGTGCAAAATTCAGTAGCGACTAGAGCTGTAGTAGTCGATTTGCCTGAAGATCTCACATCCAATTGAGCACTATTTTAACAGAAATATTATT
This sequence comes from Lottia gigantea, assembly GCF_000327385.1. NCBI lineage: Eukaryota > Metazoa > Mollusca > Gastropoda > Lottiidae > Lottia > Lottia gigantea. The sequence goes on along the minus strand of NW_008709715.1, from coordinate 4,385,860 downwards.
TTTGTTATTTACAATTGATGCTATTTATTGTAGAACTGCCTCCAGTAGGAACTGATACAGATCTAGCGATTGAACATTTACCAGAGAAAACTATTAATGAATTACGTGAAATATCAAGATGGTTGGTAGTTAATGGTAATAACACAGACTTCACTAAATCTTATGTTAATTCTAGATCTTTAATATTGAATAAATCTATTCAAGGGTAAGTAAGTCATAACTGTTCATTGAATACGTATGATATGCGAGGACACTCCATCTTATTATCATTACCAGTATCATTTAGCTGTCCAATTTTTTCTCTCAACCAAACTTTGTCTTTATAAGGATACTAGTCCTATTTGAAATAATCTAATATTCTAGCTAAAGAGAGCTGTGTTTAGCTTGTGTACTAGGCTAAAAATGTTGAATTGAGCTTTATTATTGCTTATAAGGGAAACTGAAAGTATCAATCCTACTATCCTGCTATTTTTAGATTAAAAGAACATTTAAGATCTGGTAGTGGAAGTAGTAATACTATAAACTTTGGGGTTCAAAGTTCACCGATCACTGTAAGTATTTCTAATCCATAATCTGGTTACATTTTACTTTAGCTTCTGACTAAAAGTAGTATCTAATAACATAATTTTATATTAAATGTTATTTAGGTTTCAACTGACCTAAAAGTTAGAAGTTTCTTTATGGGCAGTTAAGAGTCAAAATAATAATTTAATTTTTGTCTTTCAGCCTGGTAAAGTATCTGTCAAATCCAACACTCCTATTAGAAAGAGTAGAAAGAAGCTCTCGTAAGTTGGTTACTCCAATTTAAATCAAATCTGGTAGAAAAATAAAAAGAATTATGGCATGGCAAAGTTTCTCTCATTGCACATGCATGGGATTGTCTGTCATCACAAGCCTAAAAGTGCTAGAGGAAAAACTCATTTCATTTCAAACTTTTATGTTTTCAGATTTTTATCAAAAAAGGCCACTACAGCATTAATGTCACCATTTGAACCAGGTCATAAAAGACAAGGTTCATTTACTGAGAGTATAAAAGAAGAATCCAGTGATATAGAGACAGAGTTATATATTACAGAACTTAGTGCTTTATTACGTCTAATGCAGGTATGGATTAGACTGGGTAGATTACACCTCCACTGTACAAGATCATGTAGTCAATTTTAGATTGTGTGTCATGGGTGGCCAGAATATGATGTCACTATTTGTAAACCCTTTTGACATGACTGATTTGTGTGATGGTAACATAATCTTCAAATCAAGTGTTTTTTTTGGAACATCAGGCAATACTTGTGAAGTCAGAATGTTGAAATTAAAAGCTACAAGTGTCATCAATTACATATACTTAAAACCACTTCCCTTACCCTTTCATTCCTAGAAACAAGTATGTAAACAGGCATTATTCAATCAATTTTTTTTTATAAAATGACAGAGTGAAGCCCAGTTAATGGATGGTATTATACCAGAGAAGAATCGTAGAATGGTATTTGATAATATTGTACAATCTAGTTTAGAAACAGTGGTGAATGAAGGAGAGGTAAGTAACAGTAGTATTTCTTGCCACTTGAACCTGTGTAATATTGAAAATGCATGCTTAATGGAATTACTTCACAAAATTTATCTCACCAGTGATTAAAATCTTTCCATAAAAACCACTTTGTCAGGGGGTGAAATAGTTATAGCATATTTATCTGATATTTCTGATTTAATCACAAGATTTTTCTTGTCAGTGAGGTAGGTAAGAAGAGAGACTGACAAAAACGCCATGTACGCCAATTCATCTTGTAATCCACAATATTTTGTTTTGTAAGCTTTGTTTCTTAATTAATATTATTGTATGATTATATTTGTAGTTATTAGCTAACAGTGCTAGAAGAAATATAGGTCGTCATGAGTTTACTACAGTGTTATCTATATTTCCTATAGTTAAACATCTACGTACTATTAAACCAGAATTTGATTTAATACTAGAGGTCAGTCATACTTGTTTATTCCCTTCCTACTTCTCAGATTCAAAATTTAATTTGAATAAATATAATCTAACAAATGCTGAACATAATGTACATGGCTCAGCAAGAAATTCTTGTACTGTATATAATTGGCTCAAGCTGACTGAGTGACAACAGTCAAATGTAAAAGTATGATTTGTTTGTTTCAGGGATGTCAAGCACCAACCAGAGCTAAACTAGCATCTTTATTATCAACACTAGATAATACAGTAGGTTAATTCAGTTTATTAACATTTCTGAATACCATTAGTATACCATCAATATACTTATTATCAGCAATGAGGTGTTTCATATTTTAAGTTTTGGTTTCTGGGGTTATATATACATGCCTCAATGGAGGCTGTAACACAGTTGGTAAGAGTGTTAGTTTCATATGTGAACCTTAAGTTGTTTTCCTTGTAAAAATTATGGTTGTTTCTTTCTATCAAATATTCTGATATATTTGACAGGGTGCCAAGGCATTAGAAGAATTTACAGATAGTATTAGAGTAAGTTTAAATATTTGAATATATATTTTGTGTCAGAATGAAATGGTTGTATTGTAACATTATGTGCTTGCAGGTTGTCATTGACATTCCTTGCCTATTTGACACAACTAGTTATATATTAATTTGTAGTCAGTGTGAAATGTAAAGAGATATATATTTATAAAAATTAATATTTGTATTTGTTTACAGATTGATCCAGATAAAGCCAGTAATATGCCTAAAGATGGTACAGTTCATGAATTAGCTAATCATGTAGGTATTCAGGTTTTAGCAGGATTAAAGTAGATTAGAAAAGATATTTCCATCAAGAAATTGCCACTATTAGCAAGAAGCAAGGAATGTTATCTAAGTAATCAAAATATTTTTTTTACTGGATTACCTGACAATTTAATATTGTATGTTTTCAGACTATAATATTTTTAGAACAATTAAAAGACTATGCTGAAACAGCAGGAGCTATGTTATTAATGCATGGTAAGTATAAAACAAATGTGACCTGTTTATGACATTATACCCATAAATTGAAATACTAATAAATATGTATATGCAATAGATCTACATTTTTTTTGTGTTGCCTGATGTATATCAACTGAATCTCTAAATAAAGTAGATGTATTGAATATTATCTAATTTCAGGTGAACAAGCCTCACCGTCAGCCAATATAACTCCAGATACATGTAAAATGAAAGTAGCTGATTATATGAGTAAGTTTCTAATTTAAATATGAATGCTATAGCTTGTTCCCATTTTAGGTATCATTTAGATACACTATAGATTTTGCTGCATATCCCTGACAGGTCTGTTATTCATTGTTGAATACACATTTATTGCCATTAATTTCACCTTTTGGATATTTTTTAAATCGATGTTTGCCAAGTAGAGTTCAAAAAGGTGTAAACTAAGACTTTAAACCAAGTTATTTTGTTTCCAGCTCGTGTTCTGTCAGCATTAGGTTTAAATTTAGCTAATAAATCAGAAACATACAGTGATCCTGCTCTTAGACCAATATTTATGTTAAATAATTTAAATTATATTGTAAATGCTATAAGAAGGTAAGATGATCATTCTGTGTTTTAAAAAGATCCATTTATTTGTCCTAGGATAGTGAGTAGAATAACCATCTGATTATCTACTGTAGGGTAAAAAACCACCAAGTATCCATTCTTTTTCTTGATATTTAACAGACGTTACAAGTTATGCCTCAAGACCTTTGATTTTGACTAATGTCTGATATATGTGACTTGCCTCAGTAGAAACCTAGAAAATGTGGTAATGCAGGTTGCTGAAAATATTCTTCAGGAATATTTATTTATTTATCATTAGGTATTAGTTCTATTCAATGTTTGTCTAGATATAATTTATAAACTGATATTATTCTTACAGAACTGATTTGTTAAAGTTGTTATTAATGTGGAATAAAGATGTAGAGAATTTTTATTTAGATGAAATAACAAAACAAAAGAGAGTCTATTCACAAAGGTATGTTCTGCTATTATTTTTCTTTAATAATAGTATTTAAGGGAAGGCTCTTGAGGTTATCAAGCCAAGAGCTGCTATTTGCATAGATATCACCCCTTCCTCAGAGGTTCCTATAATTCAAGAAAATATTTATTTATTATCACAAACACACCATTGAAGTCAAATGTTTAGAATAAAAGATTAAGTTTCCCTGATACACATTGTCTGATTTATGCTACTGGGTTTGGCATCCATTTCAGAGAGTTCACATAGATAATAAAGTATCTTTTTTCAGTTGGAGTAAAGTGTTACATTATTTATTAGAAGTAGACAAACCAATGTCTATACAGAGAGCACAAGATCCCAATGCTAAAGTAGGTATTCAAAATTTGTTTAAGAATGCCAATCATCATATACTGACATGGAGAAGGTTTCTAAGAGCATTCAAGTTGTGCATGTTAAACATTCTTAGTCAAAAGTATTCTTAAGCAGTTCCCTTATTTCCCCTAAAACATACCACTTACCAGTAATATTGCCTTTCTTTCAAATTTAAATAAAACAAACTTTATTTCATTTCAGTTAAAAGACAAAGATAGACAAAACATCAAAGATAAGTTTACGGTTAGTATTACTTAAATTCATTCTTTTCAGTTGCTAAACTGAAGTACTATTGCACATTTCTAAACAAAATATTTATTCTTATCATGTCTGGTTTGAGAAAAATTGGTAACTTATAACTCTAGCAGTCCTGATAAGGATATTATATACAGTTTTAGATGTGCTTTTGAAGAATAGACAGAAGATTTTTGTTTATTTACAGGGTTTCAATAAAGAACTAGATGAAATTTATAAAATACAGAAAGGTTATGCCATACCAAACTCTGAATTACGCCAATCGTTAAAAGAAGAAAACAAACAGTTTATATCACCCCGTTATACCATGTTCTTAGATAAATATACAAAAATAAACTTCACCAAGAATCCAGAAAAATATATTAAATATACTGTTAATGATGTTTGTGGTCTGATTGAGAAATTTTTTGATGCTTCTGCTTAATGTAAACAGTGTTGTTCAGAAACAATGATTACTTGATCTAGAAAAGCTTGGTAAAACTCTCTGGTGTAGAAGGTTCAAACTGTTAATGATGTATGTTATTATGTTATAAATATCTTACTGTGCAATATGTTACAATTATGTGAATATATACATATATATTGTTAATTATGTAGTTTTTATTTGCCAAGATGAAAGTGTGGTCCTTGTCAACTCGTCGAAGCTATGTCTCATGCAATGTTTGGTACAATGGCAGCTTTCTGTGATCAGTGGGACCATCGAATTTTAAAAAAAAAGTACACTTACACTTTTATTAAAACATTTTGCCTTAAGTTGTATTATTTGACATATTTTATCCGTTAATCTGTTGTTAATCAGGATCAGCTCTAGATTATATTCTGCTGGAACTGAATGCTACTGAAGTTAATTTCAAAGGCTCTCCCTTGGAGCTATTATATATCAGTCACTGAAATTCACAAATCCACATTATGATTCTTGTCACTTGATTCTTTTGCTGCAAAAATGATCACGTCCACACCCTATACATATCATTGTCTTTGTTTAAACAACAACTCCTTATAAATAGATTTGACAATAGTTCACTTTATCCAGATATCTTTGTGTCAGGCGTTGAATTTATACCTTATAATGTAGATGCATGTTTATTTCTCAGTTTGAAAACCATATAACATCATGAATATTTATTACCTCTGTCCCTAATAATATGAGGTTTACCTCCAATACTAAAACACATTAGCAATATGTAATAGTTTGGGAGAGATAATGTATACATATATACCATCACAATATTTCATATAGGACCAGTTCTAGGTAACATGCCCAATTCTTGTAAACAAACAGTAGCTGCTTGTGATTTGGCTGTTTTCTTGTTATTACTGGCTATAGATGGTTGATATTCTACACCATTTACTAGCACCTGAAACATCCAAGGATACATATATAATATAGTATATTTGACAAATTGTAACTGGAAAATGTTCTATTAAAAGGTCTTTGACAGAACTCAATTTCAGCTACCTATTGCACTTTTAAGAATTAAACTGAGATGTCTTGTTGTCCTGCTATTCAACTAAGGAGAACTGAGGTAACTTTCAGGTGCACATACCAACAAGATAGTTAGTTGATTGGTATTGACCAAAAGCAATACAGGAATCTCACTATTGGTAGAAGGAAAGAGGAAATCACCTTCGAAAATATCTACTCACCTTAAATAAGAAATGTTTTTTATGATCTGGACCACTTTCATGGACTAATTCAAAATATGGAGCACCAAATTTTCTCTTGTTGCAGATTTCTAGTAAAGCTGATACAGGATGTTTTCCTGAAATTTCAAAAATATACACTTTATATTCTATTATTTAAAGAGTGTTACAGAATATTTTCTGGTGACTATAGAAGCCATACTTTTTTAAACTTAAAGTAGCCAGTATAAACTCTTTACATGAATATTCTAAACAAAGCTTTCAGCTTTTAATTGTATTCTTTTTATTTATCCATGGCTAAGGAAGTCGCTTTATTCATACAAATTATCCTGCAGACTGATCAACACAAGTAAAATGACATTGGGTTTAAAAATGTAATAATTCAAGGAACATCTAACCTGAGAGATCTTTAGGGTGAGCAATTCCACCACCACCCCCTAAACCTGGACCGCCTCCTCTTTTAACACCACCCTTCATATTACCTCTCTGATTTCCTCGAACTTCACTATGTGTCTGTAAACCTAATCAAATATTGACAATAAAGTTTCATTTCACTTAAAAGATACTTAATACATCAAGGAAATGTAATTCTGTCATAACAATGGATTTAATACAAATATAACTCTATAATAGTAATGTGTTTTGTAAAATCAACAAATGTAATTCTCTAAAAGTAATGGAAGTTGCACAAAATTTTATTGAAATTCTGTCCAAGTACTGGATTTTGAAATGAAAGTTAAAAATGCTACAAATGAAATTATGTCAGAATAAAAGCTTTAGAAAATGGAAATAAATATCAAAACACCAATTATTAAATAAACAAGATTCTAACCTTTTCGATCAACTTTAAGATCAAGTAAGAGAGGTTCTAAGGAACCTTCATTATTTTTACCCAGCCCTTCTCCTGCTTTCCATCCCATTTTCTGTAGAAGGAACATACCAATTCCACTTTTCACTGGTTCCGCTTTCTTAAACTGATCCTGTAAAATAGAACCACTCATTTGAAATTACCATTTTCAACTGAATTTACAGTAGTAAAGCATGGAAACATAATGAAATTATTAAGTTATAGTAAGCGTAAAATTGTTAGTCGGCAGATAATTGTTAGCATCCATACATAGAGCAATTGTACCAAGATATTCAATTTACTCAAGGGAGATATTGATTGTACATACAGCCAATTGGATTGCCAAAAACGATGGAATTCAGGTAGGCTTGGATAATATTTTACTTGGGACAGATATTTCTTTATTTAAAGTTTGAAAAATGAAATTCAGTAAGCAAATTGTTTCAATGACCAGCCAGATTTGAAAAAATTTCAAAGAGTAAAATATATGTCTTTCAAAGTTGAAGCAATACATTCACATATGTTTGAAGTTTTCTGTTTGATCACACCAGTAAACCATGTGAATGCTGATACCACCCTGCAATTTAGTTTATTGCCTTGGGGTCACTGTCAAAGGTAATAAATCATAGGATAGTTATGATAGATCCACATGAATAATGCTGCTGTTAAAAAAACCATGCAAGCCATTTAAAGCAAAATAATCGGCTTATAGGGTAATAATAATAACCCTCTAAACCTCTACAAAATAACAGTAATATATACTTAAGTTACAATGAAACCTAATGTTATATAATTTCGACGTTCAGCGGGTTAATACATCATCATCCACTGAGACTTACACATATATACATTGAAAATTTAGATAGAAAAAATTATGAAAACCATTTAAATAAATTTCAGAAACTACATCCAGTTGCAGCGCATCTCTTCTTAGGCTCCATTACTTACCAATCAGTACCGTCATCACTGGCTGAGGAAATTGATATTCCTCTTCTAATCTCAATCGTCTCGATACCAATTCATTGAAACCTACAACAAGCTTTCATACTATAACTGGTAATAGACTAGATTGTTTAGCTGTAAACAATAGTCACATATTACCAGTCATAGCAAACTCAAATTTGATTTGCAAACTTGGAAAACAGTGCAAATGCTCCAATCTATTTTTGCAAACATGAAAACTTGTTGTGGCTAAAAGTATAACATTCATGCACTATGGAAAACTGTCCATTCCATTTAATAAAATTTATGGAATTGCTTACCAGAATAATTCTTTCTAGAAAACATTTTTATTAAGCGCAGAAAATACTCTTTAGTCAGAAAATGTAATGTTTAATATGAAATCATCCGCAATTTATCTTCAAATAGACAGGTTTCCATAGAGCATGAATCATTAATTTACAGCAAAGGGCCCATAAATTGTTTCTGAAGTCTATAACAAAAAAATAAATTTTGCTAAAGAAAGAATATCTTATTCGGAAGATTTGATAAAAAAGTGTGAACCCTAACACTCTTGTATTCTGACAGAAACAAGATATAGGCCACTTTATTTCTTTATACAACCGCTACACCAAAATATAACATATCTTGTACATATATCTCCTCAAAAACCTGAAATATTTAGTCGAGAGATAGGCAAGCTTTACTATTACTAATAATATTATAAAAATACTTCTCAAACTTTGGCTTTTAAAAAATTGAAAAAAAATTTAAAGAAAAATTTGAGAAATATTCTTTTTCATTATTATTTGTTATAGTAAAGATTAACTTTCTCAAAATGACTCTTGCTTCAGATTTCCAAATTCTAAATTATAATACAATTATATATATAAACAATAATAACATTTTGGCCTGGACAAATTATAAATATCAAAAATCAAAAGTTTTCTAAATGGAAATTTGAAGCAAAAGTAACATAAAAAATAATAATAATAATAATGAAAGTGACATGAATGTGACGTACTTTTTTCAGCCAAGCTTTATTATATTTATTGGTGCCTTCTAATTCCTGTTTACTCAATATCTGTACACCAGTACTACCTGTAAAGGTACCAGGTTGATACTGAGATGTTGCCCATTGACTTGCCTGAAATATACCATAATAACAATGGTGCTTGTTATTGTTCTGTATGTCAATTGTTTATTCAACACTATTACATATTTCTACTGTGTTTCACTTTAGCAGGTTACCTCTTATAATGAACCAAGATAATTATTATCCCTTGATCTCAAGTGATTTTCAAACCGTCCAATCACCATGCATCTATATAAACATTTTCACAGATTGTTTGAAAATATGTACATGCACATGTAACTTGTTAATAAAATATAAATACAGGCAATCGATTTATTATGCAAAATGTTCATTCACTGTGTCATACGAAGGTTTTTGGAACCAAGGTCCAATATGTTTATTTATAAGGGGGTGTGGTTTAAATGATAATGCGATATATTAAACCATCGCTGGCATCAATGAACACAATATGACAAATACTAAATATGACACTTCAATAACAACAATATAATCATACTTTTGGAGAAGGGGAGGTACAATGGGTTGAGTCTGATGAGACGCTGAATTTTAAGAGAACTGGACTTCAGATTTTAATTCTGAGAACTGCGATGATGATAAAATTATTGTCTACTGCTTAATAAAATAGTAAGACAACTCTATAAGAATCAGTCTTACCCTTTCTTGTGATTTGTGCATCTTTGTTAAGGCCTGAACATCATAAGGATTTTCTTGTAATTTACGTACAGCCTGTAATCTTTCTGACACAATGGCACCAATATCAATTGCCTACAATGAAATTTTTAACATATTTTGTGATTCACTTTTTTTCTTTTGAATACCAATTTCATGTATTGTCCTCAGAAGTAGATTTAGGGACATGAATTCCTAGTTATAGCTCTGCTTCTAGAGATGCACTTTAAATGTTTCTTTAAATTTACTTAATATTCTAATAATTAATAGTGTTGGGGTATGAAAATGGAGTACACTGCTTATAATATCTTAATAATTTATGAATTCTTTTTTAGATAAATAATCTAATAAATTCTTTTTTCTAAATCCATAACTTACCAAAGAAACAGGTTTAGGAAAGACAGGATCTACTATAAGACTAGCTACAGCAGGTGCAGCACTAGATGTTGATGGTGTTGTTTCTGTTGCTGTTACCGGACTTGGTGCTGCTGGTTTGATAGTTGTAGTTGTTGTTGTAGCAGTCGGTGGAGCTGTTGTTTTTTCTACTGGTATCCATTCTAATTCTTTTAATCTATGTTGATTGCCACTAGAAACAGGGAACTGTGAACGTAATATTCCAACATTCTTATCTGTAGCTGTCATCACTGGTAACTGTTTGGAATTCTATCAGATGAAAAATTTGAAATTTTGTTATAATGAAGGATCAAGTTCACTAAGTAAGAATAAAGTTAAAATCAAGTTTTGAAGGCATGAAGGATAAAGTCATCTATACATGAGTGTTAGTATCTTGACATCATCTCAGAGATCTTGAATAAGTCATCTTTCCTCCTTATTCCATCAGACCAAGCTGTAAATCAGCATGGATAATCCAACCAAGGACAAGCTGATAAACAAGATCTTCATGAACCCATGAACCTACCCTTATGTTCATAATAATTGGAGCAGCTTCTCGAACTACAAATGGATGATTGATAAATGGTGCATCGTGTTCTTCATCAGAGTTTAATGGAGAATCACTCTCACTAGAGCTATACTTTCCTCTCTCTCTACCAGCCAAACCCTTACAGAAATCTGAAAATCAACAGTCAAAATTGATGCTCAAATTAGTTTATAGATGGTAACAAATGGTCTGAAGGTAGTAAAAGACAGGTATCATTGAGTATTCTAATGATGAGTAATAGTACAAACCTGTTAATTCTTCCACAGATTTTCCACCAGCTTTAAAACTAGCTAAATCAGCAGAACTCATGTTTCCACTCTTGAGATTAGCTAAAGCATTAGCACTGAAAAATACATACAGAAACATTTTCATAATCTTTGGAATTCTGGTTGATGTTCTTATATATGAAACAACAAATATGAACAATAATATATTATGTACTACATTTGTTAACTACAGGCAATAAGATAGCAGGTCTAAAAAGGCCCAAAGCAACAACATGGAGTGATTGCAAATTTAAAGATTTAGCCAATCATATTCCCTAGAGCATGGACTGGCATTTCCTTAGAAAAACTGATAGGGCTGAAATTTGATCCTACTTTCTTTACGAAATTTGTATTTTAAAAACATCAAGTTTCACTTACATAGCAATTTTGCGTAGCTTCTTCTTATCAATTTGAAGCCGCAGATCTTCAGTTGTATCTTTCTTCTTTTTAGATTTTGACCTGGATGATGACCTTCGTGACCTTGACCTGGACCTTGACCTTCTAGATTTAGTATGCTTGGATCTTGATCGGGATCTATCTCGTCGGCTATGGGATCTGGATGTTGATCTTCTTGATCTGGACCTAGATCTCGAACGTCTGTATCTAGAATCGTTTCCATGAAAACCAAGTCCAGAAAAATTATCAGAATAAGAATAAGCATCCCAGCCTCTGTAACATAAAACATTCATTATGCAATATTAAAGATCACCTTCAGTCAAAATACAAATTCAATTTACGATTTTAATGAGTAAGAAAATGTGATATTGAAATAGGGGATCATCCTACCATTTGTCCTACCCATGGGGTGTATTAGGACTAAGTGTATGCTTCCTATAAAGTATTTGCACAATTGCACTGATAGCGATTTCTAAATGAATTTCAATTAATTACTAATCATTACTCATTCTTAACCTAGCCCTAACAGTTTAATTATATTTATCTTACAGTTTCTACAAAATATAAAACTTACCTATCAAGAAAATCGTTACTTTCTCTTCTAGTTCGCTCTGATGATCTACTTTTTGACCTGTATAAAGAATAGAAATCAACACCTGAAAACTGTGCATGCAAAACAACTCATTCTCAATCAAAAATAGACAGACACCAATCTGTGACATTTGTAGCCTTCCAATGTTCAGTCAGATATCTGTGTTTACAGTAATTCCAGGAAATCTTGACCACATAACTTTTGGCTTTGCAACAGTGACGCAATAATTTGGTTTGGTCATTTCTCCTAAATTACAGGAAACAAAGACGTCAAACAGGAGTCAGAATGGTAAAAGTCCTTGAAATACAAATTCTAAATAACTCTTTTAAATCTCTGTGACCTAAAATAATCTAAAATTGCTTTGAATTGAACTAAAAAATGGATGCAAAATCTCATTACCGGGATCTGTCTCTTCTACTTTTTCTTTTATCTCTTTCTTTTGATTTTTCTCTTGAATCTCTTGATTTGGACTCTTTCTTTTTCTTTGATTTCTCTTTATCAGACTCTTTCTTCTTATTTTTCTTTTTCTTCTTCTTGTGCTTCTTTTTCTTCTTTTTAGAGCTTTTCTCATCATCACTATCTGGTAGTGAGCCAGTTCCAGATATATTACCATCAATCTCTCCATTGTCAGAACTAGAAGTTTCATCATTGCTGGTATCTTCACCAGAATCTGATGTTACTTCCCCTAGAGAAAACAAATGTGTGATGGTAGTTGAAATTGAGCACTTTCAGGGGAAAAAGAAAATATTTAGACAACTACACCTTCATCTTATAAAATAGCCAAATATTTACTTCCACAGAAAGCAAAATATTAACTATTTACCTAATAAAGAAGAAAAATACCAGAAAACATTAATTCTCTAATTCTAAAGCAAATGCAGTTGTAGTTTCCAATCAAGTTCTGATATATCCTGCTGTCATAGCCCACTGTTATCCTTTTTGGCGCTACTGTATGACAAAAACAACATGTAACATCAAAATGATTATTATGAAAGCTATATTTCAGACTTACCTTCTTCTCTCCTCTTGCCCTTTTTATCGATTTTTTCACCAGAGGCAATAAACTCAGCCAAGTCATTACTGATTTTCAAACTCAAACCAAGTTTAACAGGTTCTGGTTTAGGTTTGGCCAATGGTAAAGGAATAGCTGACAATTCAAAACTTTCAGACAATGATGGAGCAACTGGTAGTGGAATAGTTTGTGGAAGAGGAACAGATTGGATCAATGCTCCTGAGGATGGAACTATTAATGGTTCTCCTGCTGGTAGAACCATTGCAGGGATTGAGCTGGATGAATGTAAATTTTGATCTGGTAGTGGAATTTGTTCTGGAGGAGGGACAGTTTGATTAAGAGTAGTAGAAGGTAAGGGAATTTCGTCTGGAGATGGAATAGGTGCAGGGGCAGGTGCTGTATCAGGCATAGGGATGGTATCAGGAGCTGGGACAGGTAGACAAATATCAGAAGTTTCTGTGACTGATGAATCATCATCAATAACTATTGGATTAACAGGTTTATCCACTTTGTCCACAAATATCACATCATCATCATCATCATCATCAAATTTCGAGAAATTTGAGGATCTCTTATTTCTGTCCACAACAACCTTAAGTTCTTTATTTGTCACTCTTACTTTTTCCACATTCTTCCCACCCCTGTCTCTAAGATCACTGTCTTTTAGATGACCCTTTTCTCTTTTGACTTTTTCAAAAATTTGTTTCATTTTATCAAATGCATCCAGTTTGTCCTTTGAGTCACTCTTTTTCTCACTGAATGATGAATGTTTTTCACTCCTACTAGAATGTCTGTCAATATCACGGATTGAAATGCTGTTATCAATTTCCATCGACTCTTCAAGTCTATCAAGATGATCATGAATATCCTCAAAAGTGGGATGATCTCTTTCATGACCATGTTTTACTTTTTTCCCTTCCTTTCTTAATCTTCGCTCCTCAGATGATTCGTGTCTATGTTTCTTTTTATGCTTCTTTCTGGAGGATGTACTCTCAGGAGTTCCATCTCTATCCATCTTATGTTTCTTGTGGAAAGACTTCTCTTTGGTTGCGCTAGTACTATTTTCTACTGATAATCTTTCAGTATTGTCAATATGCTTCTTATTGTCCATGGTCTCTTCAGAGACATCTTTCTCCAGCTTAGTAGTCTCTGGCACTGGTGACTTTCTTCTCTTTTCTGGACTTAAACTTTCTGTGGCATTCTTTGAATCATTTCCAGTTTCAGGAAGAACTTCCCTGTTCTCATCAGTGCTACCTATTCTTATCTTGAAATCCCCTTCTATACCATGATCTTTTTTATTTGGTTCAGTATTTTTCGAACTAGAATGTTCACTTCTACTTGACCTTTTTTCACTATATTTGCTGTTGAACCTATTATCAGGTCTTTTGGAACTATCAAGACCCTCATACACATTATCTTCAGTTTTAGAAGATGCTTTGCTGCTGCTTTTGTGTCTCCTTTTGGGAGATTTGTCTTCTGGTGATCTGGATCTATCCATTTTTTGTTTCTTTTTGGAAGAACTTCTCCTTGGTGAGACATCATCAGATTTATGTTTCTTTTTATGTTTGGTCTTTGAACTACGTCTTGGAGAATCATCATCTTTATGCCTTTTTGTTTTATGCTTTTCTTTTTTATGCTTCTTTTTAGACGACCTTTCCTTTTCGTTCCTTTCACCAGATGGTTCTTCAGGTGGATTTTCTTCAAAATGAACTTTATCCATAATCTGGTTTGAAGAATTGTCCTCTTTCAGTTCTCCTTCTTCATCATCAGCATCTTCTGCTTTAGGAGACTCAGATTTTTGAATACTAATAAGGCTTAACTCTCTGTCTAAAATAGCATTCATTTCGTCCAGTGATTTTGAAGAGGCTGAAGGGATCTGTTTATTTGGGATGTTTGTCTTATTCTGTGAGATGAAATCCTTGAATAATTCATCAACAATTTTTTTGGATGGCACAGATATATTGATTTCATTTTCATTTTTATGTAATGAACTGTTTTCAGGTGTTTCATGATCCTCACGAACTATTTTCACAATCTTTTTTTCAGTTGTTCCATTTCCTACATCAGCTTGTTTTCCTGTATCTACAGAGGTATTCATTATCAATCCTACAACAAATAAAAATGTAGGTGAGAATTTAGTCCATCCATAGTTTTTTTTACCACATATACCAACACACAGTCCAGCATTAGTTCGTTTCCATAGTTCATCAGTGTGACAGTTCATGACAGATAATCAACTAGCTGATGGCCGCTGATGGCCTGAGATGGACAATCAAATCACTGTTGGCCTTCAGGCAAATGTTCAGTGGAAATATTATAATTTTCACTACTTAATATAAAGCATGTGATAAATATTTAACATTATTTAGGTGTATGTAACATTAATAGGTGTTGTTGTTATATGTGTGAAATGCAAATTTGATTGATTCAATGCACCGTAAGTTCACAATTAGACCATAAATCTAAGTAAAGAGATACCCACAATAGACTATAGTTGTCTACCATAAAAAAAAAATCTAAGACTATTTCAACTGAGAAATGATCTGTTAACCACTTATAAAGACTATCGATAGGTTTCCAATAGTTTGATACAAATATGGATAGTCCACTATTCAATCCGTAACATTTACAATTATTTTTATTACAATACCAACGTGAAAATGCACCCAGATTCTTGACCAATAAATGCCATAATCACAATAAAAAACACTCACCCTTCTTCAGCAGATTTGCTTTAATTTATCTGACCATTTTAAAGTAACAGGCATTTCTAAAAATGCCAATAATTTCTACTAACTATCTTAGACTCGCTGTCCGACATGATTGTTTACTTTTTTTTCTCTCAGGTGGACTTGTTTTTTAAGTTCGCATTTGATAAATTAAAGAGTTAGTTTTATCGCAGTGCAGTCTTTAAAGATGACAATTTCATAGTAACATCAATGTCTAGAATTTTTCTTACAAAATGATTATTCTTTGTTATTCAACATTTTTCTTTCACTCATCGTTTAGAAAATGAAATCAGAGTACACTACTAATTCAAGCAAGTACGACTTACGGATCAATTCAGACTTCTATAATTCGCTGGACAAGCTACAAACTACAATTGTATGAAATTATCTCCCTTTAACCAAAAATTCATTTCAAAATATTTTTCATTGTCACCATTAAAGCAACTTTTTCTGTCTGAGCTCTGAAGAGTGAAAAACTGTTTCTAATGAATTATCATGTATTCTTAATCATATAATTAAGAGTTTTAACCAATCATAAATGTCCATGTATGTACAGTCTGGATAAACAAAAAGACTTTTTGACAGGTTTTTAGATCGGTCGATCTTTGGAATTCTGTTAGGAATTCTCTTCTTATTTAGCTAATTATGAATTAATTATGGACGTGTGAGACAAACTGGTATTTTTCCAAGTCATTAAAACATCTCTACTTTCTATTCATATAAGTATTAGCATTTTCGTTTACATAAATTTCTTTAACAAAAGGTCTGCTTCAAGTTTCTTTTTTTGTTATACATGTACATGAAAAAAACAGCAGTAGGGCCCTAGGTCCTATAATTTAGTGATTCGCTTAGATTAAACACCCTGTTTTTTCCAAAGACACAGTTAAAACACGTGTAGTTGGTATATATTGTATTTAATTGTAGAAAATAAACAAACAACAATATCAAATAACAACAATAAAGGGATTTTTTATAATGAATACAGATGTAAAAATATGCTCAAGCTACACACAGTCGACAACCAAAAAGAAAATAATCAATATCTCTTTTCATTTCAATGTTCAATTTCACTTGTTTTCTTTAGTTTAATGCTTTTATGAGAATATGTTACCACCATCAAACACAAAATAATAGTACAATGTCCCAGATTCATTTTGTCCTGCCACATAATAGTATTGAGTATACACATTTTAGCTATTTCAGTCCAAATACACCCATATATGAATACACCTATAATAAATTTCAAAGGGAGTGTATGTAACAGCTTCATAAAAACAGGAACAGTGTTCAATAATACATGGGTTTCAAAGTGAACCATTTTCATAAACTAGGTCCTGTCTCCTAATGGTCAATATATTGCTGATCACTGTCATATTAATCTCTTTAACACTACCAAGACTATGTATCACAGAAAATAAAAGCATTAAGTCATTTACTAACTAACATGTTGGTATTGAACACTGAAACTGGTGGCTGGTTGTTGTGTACCTACTATGTGAAGATAACTCTGAAATATTTAATAAAATTAGTATTTCAATATTCCTAAAAAAAATAAGGCGTTTTGTGGTCTCTTAGATTGGGATGTCATGGTCACAGAGAAGTTCTCTGAATCTAAGAAGTACAACATTCACAATAAAATAGTCATGGCATAGGTCAAACATGTTTGAAATTTGACTCATCTGCTTAAAGCTCTATGGAAAAATAAATCTGGAATTATCTTAGCTTAAAAGAAAGAATCGTTGTATTGAGCTAAGCAAGACATTCTGAATCCCAGAAAACAATGACTTTTTAGATCACTTTATTTCTTTTCATTTTTTTCAGAATTCCACTTAAAAACAAAAGTTCAATATAGCTACTTTTTCAATACTTACTGGTTTAGGTAATGAATCAAAAACCTCAAATTTGAATTTTTTTAAAAACATGACCAAAAATATCTGAATTTCCATTAAACCAAACCACCTAAAATAAATACTAATATATCAAAATAACTAGATAATTTCATGTCTAAGTAACAATATGATTCAAGTTCTTCCAAACCTTGAGAAAAATAATGGCTTATTATTTGAATATACAAGCAAACCTCTATAATAAAAGTTCTAGAAGTTGACATTACCTGCCAGGGCACTGATATCTTCCACCACCAAAAGGAAAAAAATATTTTGGGAATACATTTCTTTCTATATCTTTCGTATCCCATCTTTCCTGTAAAAGAAATGGTAAATACAGACGACAAACGGCAAACATGTTACATGTTCTTACATTATTATGATTTAATGACTAATTACAGATTTGTGAACAGTACTTTTTAAGAAAATTTAAAACAATGTTCACATTCTGGGTACATAGCTGGGTCATCTAATAGAAATTTTATCAAACAGATTGTATAAAACAGTAACATTTTGAGCACTGGATTTATCACTGATGTTCAAGCTATGATTGATAGAGATAAAGAATAAAATAGACTCAAACTTACTGGGTTAAATCTGTTAGGATCTTGGAAACAATCTGGATTTCTATGAGCCCAAAACACTGAAGCAAATATCCTATGTCCAACAGGCACTGTATATTTCTGTATAACAATTAACATCATTGATTATTCAAATTGTAGTATTCAATTTGCCCTCATTCCAGGTTTTTTCCATGTGAATCAGTTATAACTTTCAAAAAAAGGGACACAAGAAAACAAAACTATTTGTATTGCTCTGCACTGCATTTGTGGGCATTTTCTGTGACACTTGAACAGTTCTTTTTTTAGTGAATCTATTATTCAATAACATCTGTAGTGATGGATTCAAGAGTGATATCAAAAGGCAGACAAAAATAGCACAGAGTTCGGAACCTACCCCAATTTGAAATGGTTGTACAACATATCTAGGTATGACACCAGGTGATCTTAATCTTATAGTTTCTAATATACAACTTTTTATATACACCATTTTATTTATATCTATATTAAATACTATCAAAATATACAAAATATTACTATACATAAATATACCAAAATCAATATTAGCTTTCTGGAGTCTCTAAAAAGGAATGCAGAATTGAAAAACACAGTGGCATCAGGTGTTTCTGTAAAATGAGTATGTCCTGTCCTGCTAGTATTTTAGATTAACATGTTTTTCTATGAGGATACATAAGACATAAGACATCAACATATAAATATAAATGACCTTAGAGGAAAGCAGTCATCTAAATATTTGCTAATTAAGGTCCTATCTATTATGTAAAACTTACTTACTATTTTCAAACTCTGGTATTGTATTATTTATCTCATCACATACTTTCTTATATACATCTTCATGTGTTAGAATATATGCCAGCGTCCAAAAAGTCATCTACAAATATATATATTATACAAAGTAGCAAAATTGAGAAAAATAAAGTAATTCTTACTTGTGCTAGGATAGTTGTGCTAGAATAGTTGAAGGTTTTAATATGATCATGTTGATGAAGAAAATCCAGTTATTTAGCTAACAATTGACAAAATTTTAAATGAATATATTTCTATACCTAATTTGGTTAATGACAACATTAAACAACAAGCATAGATTTTAAATGGATCACAATCAGATTGCCCTTGTTTTGTATTCAACTATTTTTCATTATCAAAATAACATGTGCAGAATCCAAAAAGACATGAGTCTTTTTTTCTTGTCACCATCACCCAAAAAACTGGGTTGAAAAACTCTGAAGACACTATCTAAACCTGTGCTATCCTAGGTTCATAAGCAAGCTGCTTACAAGCCAAGTCCCATTCATGACTTAAACATCATACTTACTGGAATAGCATTGGCTAATGATGCCCACATCAATAATAGACAAAAATTAGGTGAACTTTGATCATCTATGGTATCTAGAAGACTCTCAAATAATGTCTACAACATAATAGAAACAGTTCATGCAAAAGTGGGCCACTTTTGTTCTATTTGATCATTTCATACTTGAAAATACACCATAGTGTATACAGAACCTATAAGTTTTTTCAATTTATACCCAACAGATGGGCTCAAATCATACTATCACCAAATGTTTGGTTGCACAATTACTGATAGGACTAACATAGGAGTAGAAAAGACTGTTAGAATTCTTCAATCTATTACATTTAAGCAAATTTAATACAAATACTTTAAAATACACACTAAGGCCTTACTTACCTTATCATTGTTAGTCTGATGTGAACTTTCTTTTTTATCATTAACTAAACTGCAGAATATTTTAAGTAGATATTCTCTTGAACTTGACCAAGCTCTGAAAGAAATTGGACTGCTTCAAAAATCATACATTTTCATGAATTGTCACTATTATCATCATAATTTTCATCATGCCACATATCGAACAGTGGTAATTTTCAACTTTATTGACCAATAAAGTTAAAGAAAAACCAGATTCTGCTCACTAATAGATATATATAGAACAATAATAACATACTTTAATAAAAAGGCTGGTAATTTAGCACCATATTCAAACTGATCATCAAATTTTACAAAATGTTCTTGAATCAGTTGGTAATCTTTCTGAAACATGTAAATTCAACTGGAGTTGTACAATACAGATTGCTTAAGTGTCATATAAACCCAACTATCCAAACTCTAAATCTATCCTAGTCCAGCTGACAGATGTCCTTGAAAGTATATAAAATGGCGGTGGAATATTACTAAATTTAAATCAGATCACAATCTTCTTGCTATTTAGGTTTTACTTAAGTTGGGTATGCATTCTTGGATGGACTTTCATATGCTAAATGTCTTTTTATAACCAAAACAATTTTTGTTTACCTCGTTGTTAACAGGAAGAGAATTTCTACCAAACAAACAATTTAATGTAGGTTTATACATCAAATACCTTACTAACTTATTTAAATCTTCCTTTCCTGGAAATAAAAACTGGTATAATATTATGGTAAGATAAAAATAGAGTTGTCTTATGCTGCTGTCAGGCATAATTTCCATCATTGCCCACAGCAATGATGACTGTCTTTATAAACCCAATCTGGAAACTATGATTCAAAACTCCATTTCATTTTTATATTTTACTTTCAACTTATTATCTTTATCATTTGAGTACCCTTTATAACTTTAGTAGCTGTTGCTAGCCAGGTAGAAGATGCTTACCATTTTAAAACATCTGAGAAATACAGCATGCCATTAGAAGTCCCCAGAACTTAGAACTATATTATGTTCAGATTCTTTCCTGCTCATCATCTCACTAAAAATCAAATGCACATACTGTACCTTGTGAAGGTAAAGTGTCTAGTTGTTCTTTAAATTCAGTATATAATTTATCAGACATAGCAGCTAGTTGTGATGAGGCTAATTTGCCTTTAACTAAATCATGTATATTACTGTGGTACTTGAAAAATGATTCCTTAGATATTGAGGCTGAAACCATAAATATAAGTATATAGATACAAGAATATCACATTATCATACACCATTGCTACAGGAACATGCACTTTTACTAGCATTGTAATTGAACACATCGAAACTAGAATTTATTCATATTCATGAGAAAGTTATTTAGAAAATTGCCATCTGTGTTGCAGAGGCAAGCATGCATATATTTGAATAACGGCCCCACTGCTGGTACAGTGATATGATTACTTGGCAAGGTGTTTAATATATTTGTCCTGGCTTACTACATCTAAGAAATCTGCTTACCTACATTCTGCACTGAAGTTTGAACTGCTTTTTGAAAATCCAGACAGGGTGACTGGAAAAATGCATGTAAGTCTTGAGGATCAGTCAAAAATGTCATATTTTCACCAGCTATTTTACATGTAAATACAGGGCCAAGCTAAAGAAACAAAATATAAAAATCCTTAAATATTGAGCATGTATGGACATGGAAGTTGACCTTAGATCACTTACTGGAATCCCTGTGCTTTGAGTTAGTAAGCAACTGATAAGTGAAAGTTTAGCTGCTATCTATCTAGATAGGACATGTGCTATTCAGTCATCAATTATCGGGGGGAAAAAACTGACACAGTAGGTGCAATACAATCAGGGCCATTGCTAGGAGTAGGATCCTTTTAAATCAAAAAAGTTTCCTTGCAAACCTTTTTTAGAAAAAGATCTTGTTGCCTCTCAATCTTGTCACAGTAACATGAGTTATTTCATCATATTGTCAATTCTCAAGTAAATCAATACTATTTCTTCTGTTATTTTCTTAATACCAATACTTACATCTTGTTGCTTTTTATGGATAAATTCTAGTGGTTGTTTACCAAACTCCATAGCACATCCAATCCATGGCAACCAGCCTTCATAAACAGGTGGATATTTTAAACCAGTTGCTTGGTTTTTTATCAATTTTCTGGTATATACTACAGCTATGGAAATAAAGACTCCAAGCAGTATAAGATTTGTCCAAGTGTATTCAGGAACAGCTTGTTCGTAAGCATCCATCATTCATTTGCTCTTCTTTCTGAAATGACATTACAGTATCCATCTTCCATGTCTAACAAAATGGAACTTTCACTTATCAACATTATTGTTCAACTCAACGAATAATGCTTCGAAACTAGTTTAATTAAGTTAACATACCGGTAGTCACAATCATTGCTGAGCAAATTCAAACATGACTATACTTTAGTGACCATTAGTTTCATGCATTTGTGTGCTTAAGGAGACATTTTTATGAAGATTGGTTACTAAAAAAGTGCCAAATTCAAGAGGGTATATTCCCTTTCTCCAGATACTTATTATTGACAATTTGATGGCCTCCAGATATGCAATTCAATCCAGGGAAGTGAAAATGTTTGTTAATGTAGATTTTATCATTAATTATTTAAAGCAGATCTTGCTGAAATTTGGTTCAAGGTAATGCTCAATCATGAACTTTGAAATGGGTAGCAGGAATTTGCCAAAAATCCCCTTCCATAATATTCTCAAAGACGATCCAAATAATTTTTTGACAAAACACCAGCGGTTGACTTACATATGTTGTGCAAGTGTGCAAGTGTGCAAGCGAGAGAGTTTTAAAAAAATATAGTCTTTAACCCCTAACGAGGCAACCGATGCGTTATCATGTGCTTTAAAAACTATGTTTACTAAGCGAATGCCTGTTTAAAAAATATTTCGACTCCATTTTGGATAGTCATGTGACATGTATCACGTGATATATTTAGAGTGAAGTATGGCGGGCCAACTGGATTCAAGTCAATAAATCCAATTAGCATCTCTTTCTGTATTCATTATTCTCTAAGTTTTCTAGCAATCTCATTGAAAACTTTCCTTAATTATATGTTTGGATCACATCCTGTACGTTGATATAGATATTTTATTGAATAGAACATTTGATTGATTTAATATCTAAACAAAACATGCGTAGCAGATCGTCATACCATGAATGGCAAGTGGAGTCACCCACAGTAAAATATACAACAAACATCTCAATCTTCCTTTTAATCAGCTTACGACAAAATTTTATCACAAAAGAAACTATATTTTTAGGGTTAGATATGATTTATTCAAGATACAAAGAACATATCATTTATTCTTAAATTGGTATCCACGTATGATACACATGGTCGTGTAGGAAAATATCTTTCCGCTTGCCAAAACGGTCATCAACAATGTTTTTAGGATATAATGTGGTACCATTAGCCAACCAAGCTGCCCAAAACGTAAAAGTTCCAAATGATGTTATGGTGTGGTTTAAGCTGCCCAATATAGCTAAATCTACTTCCGGCGTGTTACCCTGGATGAACACCGTTTCTTCTGGACTAATATTGTTCTCACACCAATCAATATCATCGCTACACACCACAAATACGGGAGACGAATGTCGAGTTCGGAAATAATCTTTTGCTCTTTCAAAATATGATGACGTAGGTAGATTGATCACTGATGTTTTATTTGGCGGAAAATATTTGGCATAATCTCCTCTTCTCACGTGAATGCCTATAAATGTTTTGAATGGATTTTCAAGTTTTTTGTAATGACGATAACTTTCCAGAATGGATCTCAACGAGTATTCCGCCTGCTTTTTGATATGATCCCGGAATGTGAATTGGAAACGAAGATTACTTTCGAATGGTTTGAAATATTTCCAAGATTGTAAAAATCCTTCCAAGAGATAGTTTGTGTCACTGCGTAGTTTCGTTATTGCTATTTCAAACCGATACACATCCCTTTCAAATAATTTGGTATATTGTAAACATGGTTTGAAGTCAGTGGATATATTTTGAAGATTTGCGAAGGTATCAGATAGTTTCAAGTTATAAGAAGAAACCATTTTAAGACCATTAGCTGTTGCTATAGAATAAAGAACAGCATACTGAAACATTTTGTTACCCATTCTTCCAATAAATGTATGACACAGAGATCGTTTGTCTTTTGACTCCGATTCTGGCTTTAAGCTGCTATGTGGAAAGGAATCTTTAGTATCATCTTCAGGAATATATACAAATTGTCCTTTCAAATAAAATTGATGGAATCTGTCCAATCCATTCAATACACTAGTTTGGTCTAGAGCTGTAGTAATGTAACCATATATACAGATGGTTATCAATCCAACAATCACTGAAAATATAACATTAAGTATATATTTATAGTTGGCGTCAAAATATCTGTTGGTAGGGCAGATGCTCAGACATTTTTGTTGTAACAAATAACCGATTTTTTATACAATGGGAATAAAATTGATCGATGTTATTGAGGTTAATAGAATTATTACCAATTTAATCTCATTTGTACTTCCAAATGAGTCAGTCGCCGTGCCGTGAGTGGCTCTCAAACCCAAATCTCGTCGGATCAGTAGATACTTCCTGACACTGATTTCGTATTCATGTACTTGACTGATTGGAATATGATTTAAGCACAAACATACAAAAATATCTGGTTACAATGACCGTTTGGTATCAATCTTGACCCAATGACAATTTTCTGGTGTCAGAATTTTAGCTAACTCAACGAAAACAATTTAGTCAATCCATTGCTGGCAATAGCCAAATATCAATTAGTAGTAGTTAAACTCGAGTGAAAACATAAGGCGTGACTACTGGTTAAAGTGACATAATGAGAAACTTTTACTAGTTAGATTTTAAGTCTTAACAAATAACGTAGATTTTGTTTCCTTGCATTTTGATTTAGTAAAGAATCACATTTGCGTTATAATTCGATTCGATCTATCTGATTGGTCGATAACTATATCCTCGACGAATGCAAAAAAATATCGGCCTGTGAGATCCCTTTTCAGATAGGAAAATCACATCTTTTGACTTTGTAGATGTATTATCATTCAAGACAAGAAGATAAGCAAGTCAATCATTAGTTTTCATAAAAATATAAAAATGCCCGCATTTAGATATTCGAACCAACACACAGCAATAAGTAGGTGCAAAAAGTTAGAAATTAAAAAGTTACTACCAGTTTTCTTAGACTAACATGATTTATTTACTGTGCTTATTTATTAAAATAAATTATTATTCTAAAAACTACTTACTTGTGCCTCGAACAGCCATCGATCTTCTTCGGTGTTTGAACCAGTAACTGAGCTTAGTTTTCATTTCCAAATAGAAGACAAACTGGACTTAGGGACCCTTTAACGAACAAAATGACCTGAGAAAAAGCAGACACATTTGACAGTCACACGTTCAAAATATCTCGTACGAATTCTATGTTTGTTTAGTTGCGTCACCTTGCATATTTTCGGTTACCCTAGCTGGAAAAGGCAAATGAATGCATGTTCATAATAGGTTTAAATTAAAACGAGTATATAGTGTACAGGACACGTAATATGTAGGCTACTATAGTAGTAATATATGCTACTCCACCCGTTCAAGTAAAATTAGCTATTAGAATAATAATTTGATTAGTTTAATTACACTTATATCCAAAATTGTACATCACGGTACAAACATTTGTTTTTTTGTTCAATTAAATAATGAAAAAAAAGGTCAGCCAACTTAGACTAAAGACATAGACTCTGAATTTGGTGAAATTAAAGCCTCTCTGTTGTAATCTCGGGGTTCTTCCGTAATCCGAATTGAATATTTCGCAAAGAACGGGAGATATTCGTGGGGAGGTATAATTTTTTAAACATATTAAATAAAACCTAATACAATTATTGAAAACTCCCAATATTCATATGCAATACGTCGGATTAAAACGCCTCCATTTCATCTTGCACGAGCCAACGTTCTCTCGGTTATATTATGATCATAATATTCTACAGAAGAAGCGTTTATCGTTTAAGGGGTGCAACTCGTGCCTGCAAAATTGGCCAAATCAGTTGGCGACCTGTGAGCGAGACTTTCTATTTGTTTCAATACTAAACTGCACACAGATGTACTGAATCATTAGAGCTCCTTATCAATTCCTGCCTCAATCGAACCAGATTAAAAGCTACACTCATAATAAGCCCGACTTCAGTCATCATAAATACTGAATGCGTCCAAAATTTAGTCCAAAATTTACTCGGCACGAAATGAACATAATCTTAATGTTGTAACAACATGTCTTGATGGACAATTCCCTAACATACTCAGATAAATATCCACAAAAACATGGGTGAATAATCTCCCCCAGTGATAAATGACATGATTTGTCATTGTACAGCCCCTCAATGCCAAAACGTCCCCTCTGTACACAAAGACACAAACAAACACAGAAATGTGGTAGTAAACTGCTACTGTATTTATTTTGTCATTTCAAAGCTTAAACATCTTTTAATCAAATTCAACAAAATATTCACAGAAAAATATTTTGTATATAAATCACATTATTAATACATAAACCGGATTGAAATAAATATAAATAACAATAGCACTGGGATATATTTGGAAAAATAAAAGATATAGCTGTCTAAATATTTGCCTTTTCAGTTGATAGACTCAATTTCGACTATTTAAAAAATTCTTTCAGCATTGAATCAGCAATTATTCAGTTGACTATATCCCTGTAGCATAAATTTGATTTTCAAAAATTAAGCACAAAAAAGGCAAAAAAATAGAGACATTTTGACCAGATATATTATCACCAGTTCTGACATCAATCATTAAATATTTTAAGTCACAAATTTCATAAATACAATGAGAAACAATCCATACAAAACAGAAAGACATATTAATACTGTAACAATCTGACTAGACTACAGAACTACTGTTTAGTTATTTTTTTAATTTAGTTGGGAGCTCAAAATGTATTTATTATTTTCATGTGAATTGTAAACAGTAAATTAGTTTTAGTTTGATATTGTCATTTTGTACCTTACATTTTACAACATATTATTGGATTCATATGATGTAATTAAAAGTGATAACACATCTGTGTTTATCAATGCAAAGTGATTCAAAATCTTACTAGTTGAAACAAGACTATGAGTAGTACTATGTCTTAGTCAATATATTTTTGAAGCAGTTCCAATTTACATAAAATATAACATGAGAGTTTGTCTGCTTGTTACAGCACTCACCATCCGTAATCACAAAACACAACATCCAGTTCTATGCTCAATCAGATTGCAAGTAAAGTTATTTTGATTTTTGATAAGGTGGCAGGTTAAATTTTCAAAATAATATAGGCAGTAAAGGGAAATGGTTAGAAATTATCCATCCATTTCTGACTCGAAGATTATAGTTATATATACATAGTTACAGTAACATTATAACGAATCTGGAAATAATCATTTTTGATTGATAAATGCTTATATTGACAATAATTAACTGATTATTTGTAATTGCTTAATTAAATATGCTATAATGTTTTGTGTTTGTTTCGTACTGCAAATACTTGTTCAAGTCAAATACCTAAAGGGACATAACTCTATTTAAACATCATAGTAGCAGCTCTACAATAGGTGGATACAATAATGAACAACTTTATATATAGAAATGTGATAGAAAATATCAAAAATAACAAAATAATCAAACCAAAGATAGGCTCTTAGATGCGTGATAGAGAATACGAATGTCCTCAAAATTTGTGTAACCATTGCCAAGAAAGATTTTCAAAATGCTCACTCTTTATTGAGTGAAGAAGGTAACTTCAATGGGTGGCTTATATTTTTTCAAAATCAAGAGAGTGTCAAACATTTGGAGATGCCACAAAAAAGAATTGCTAAAATGTTATATGTTGGGAGGTTCAGCCATCAGCCAAATACCCTGACGATTACACTTCTGAAAATCAGTAATAATATATCTACTTTATAGCACCTTATAACAACTATTGCATATTCATAGCAGAAAATGCCTCTCTTTCTACAGTTTGATTTCTAAACAATAAACTAACAAATAACAACAACATCCCCCATCCCCATAACCCTTTTCTCTTAAGTAATCTTGTTTCATGGCACAATAGTATAAATATACAAATATTTGTCAAAATTTCAGTCATCGTCTACACACACACAAAATCATTTTGTTCTAACTAAACATGAATCAAATTCATACATCTTTGTTTTTTATGACAAAACTTTAGCTTGTGATCTAGAAGAAATGTCTAAACAAGTGCAAATATTTAAAACTGGATTCAGAGCTCTGCCAACTTGATATACCTCAATACTTGTTATCAGTATATGTCATGATGACAGTGCACTGATTCCAATCTCTGAGAAAAAAATAAAAAGTAGAAAAACGGCCAAAATGCTTTCCACCTTTGTTCAAAAGCCAATTTCGATGTGCTGTCCACTATCAAAAATTTCCAAGTGAAATTATAAGGAAAAAATCGGAAAACTGGTCAAAATTTTTGTCATTAAACATTTTTTTTGGCAGCGAGTCTTTTTCTTAATTATTCTGAAGACTTTTATCACCCCTCTCACTCACTCACTACAGTTTTTATATTTACATTCAAAAATTGAAACCATCTGTTCCATCTCCTGTTCTCATTCGTCGTCTCTCAATAACCTCTTTAGGTATCTTACGTCTTTCCATCACTTGGCCCATGTAAGCCCAGAAATCAATAAAACAGGTGGTAACATTAAAATACTTTCCGTATTCACTAGTAGAGTAGTCATAGGGGAAGACATGATGATAATTGTGGAACCCCTCGCCAATGGCTCCCAGTGTGACACCAACATTTTGTGCTGGGTTAATTCGGCGGTCGTAGGGTCGATTTCCCCAGATATGCGCTGCACTATTTACAAGCCATGTAACATTCAACAAAACACATAAACGGAAAAGACCACATATGAAAAATGCATTCCACAGACTCTCGCCCCAGAAATAATAAGGAATGACTGCTGGTAGGGTGAATGCAAACAAAATAACACCAAGTTTATAGTACCTGAAATTAAAAAAGACAACAGCAATCAGAAAATTTTTTTAATATTCAAATAGAGAGATAATAAAATACTAACTTCGTACCATTAAACTTGCACGTTTAGTGAAGAAAAACTTTATTTTTGACGTTATCAAATAATTTAAGTTTACATTCATACATTAATCTACGATATTTTGAGAAAAGGGGTTCAGATATCTTTAACAAGGTGAAAGTAGGTCATCAAAATTTCATGAAAGTAGGGTATTTAAATCAGATTGGTTTACTCCTGTTAATTTATCAGATAAGAGAACTGATTATTTACTTCTAATTTACTGTTCTGATAAAAACTATTTATCTCTCACGTATCAAGCTTTGATACAATAAGTATTTGGTCAATATGATAAATAATTAGAGATACAGCTATCATTATTTCATAAAAGTACCATGAATCACACATGGTCAAAGGTAGGCTTGATTCTCAAAATTTCAGTATAAGTATACTAAGAAAAGATAAAGCATTCAAGATATACTCTGCAATCATCTGTAAAATTCATTTAGCAACAAAAATAGTTACTTACTTTCTTTGTATAGTACAAACAGGATCATTAAACAAATCTGATAAATCTACTGATTTGCCTTTCAGTTTTACATCAGGATGTTTACGGACTAGTAACCAGCCAATATGGGCAAAGAAAAAACCTCTTTTGGCATTATGAGGGTCTGCATCGGTTTCTGATGTTTTATGGTGTAATCTATGGTCTCTTGCCCATTCTATAATGTCATTCTATAACAAAGAAAAAGAATCAAAACTTTTACATTTCAACTAACACTAAATATTTTATGTTCTATTTTATGAGACCTCTTCGTGTTTCACTGCATTTGTAATTGTTAGTGGTCTGAATCCAAAATGTTCATCATGTAGATCGTGTAGAGCCTATGAGTTGGATGTAAAGCATGACAAGTAACCAATCTTTTGGAAACAAAATGACAATACATTCACAAGCGGCCGTTACAAGTTCTGTCACATAGCATTTACATATACACTTCAGTTATGAGCCAAATTTTTCATGCAGTTAGATTCCAGGTAATTCTCTTAACCATAAAAGAAGGAAGACTATTTACCTGAGCAGCAATAGTTTGAAATATACCAAGTATTATCCTAAGAGGTAGTTTGGCTTTATACGATCTATGGGACCATAATCTATGTGCTCCAGCTGTGATGCCTAATCCTCCCATTAAGTATAATGCAAAGGCTATAATTATAATTCATACATTATACAAATAATATCAAGACATTATCATTTTCTGGTGCAACTTCAAATTTTGTGATGTGATAATTCGTTGTTGAAGCACCTTGTTATCCATTGCAGACTCCCTCAGATCTCCCCTCATCTACTAGATCTCTATAATCTTTTAGAAATATATGGCTTTAATTTTGTAAAATTCAATTTTAATGTATGGATACCAGTATGCATGCACAGTTTTTCAAATCTTTCAGCACATTGCTCATTAGGTTCTAAATGTGAACAAAATATACTTACCCCATATGAGAGTCAAGTAATGTGCCCTTGGAATAAGAAAAAGGGAATAGAAAGTGGCTAGGTGAAGGTAAGAAAATATCACAACATTTTTCCATACAACTTTCATTGGAGGACGTTTAGCACTATGTGTTGCTTCTGTTATAACTGGTTCAATGACTGACTCACCAGTCAAAACATCATCGTCTTGATTTGCCAAGTCAGATACAACATTCCTTGGTGGCATTTTGGAGGCTGAAAGTAGAAATCCAAACATTTAAAGAGTCACAGCTAAATAAAGAAATCAAAATAATATATCTTAAAAGAATATAATTATAATGAGAGGTCTAATAATTTCTATTATGAAAATTACTCTGTGTTTAACCCTTTAAAATGGGACTACAAGTTTAAAAGGATGTATTAATTTTAGCACCATACAGTATTCCCTGATGATTCAAACCATTCCAAAGTCCAATTTTAATCATTATCACATGTTAACACTATTGTTTATTAGTAGACATGTTGACATAGAAGTTTATGTAACATTATATATATATATATATATATATAGTCATCTAATTTAAGATATACCAGTCTATAAATATGGTCATCTATTTAAAGATGTAAATAGAAATATGGTCATCTAATTATCAATTAAAACCTGAATGTTTCAGAATAAACTTATTCTTTCACTGCATTGAACACTGAGAATTGGAAGTTATTGTCTCGTTTTAATTTTATTTCACACAAAATTTATTATAGCAATCCATTTGTCTAGGAATGTTGTGGGGTCCATCCTCCCAGAAATTTCAATTTTTTTATGAACAATAGGCCTACTGATATACGAGTAAACTGTGTGAAATAAATCATTAATCAACTAATGGGTCCATTGCTTCAAGGAACCTTCCAATTAAATGATTTAAGATAAATATTGGTTATAATTTCCAATCGCTAATTTCCATTACGCCAAGAGTTGAAATTCTGACAAGAGTTTTGTTTGGCATCTGTAAATTTACTGCTTTGCTAACTTTAATAATTAACAGTTGATATTTGCAGAATGAGAACAAAAAACTAGTAGGTCTACTGGCATGATAAATAGGTAAACCGACGTATTGCAATGTGACATGCCACAATACACATATCATACTGCCAGGTTGTGTTACAATACTTGATAATACCTCTCATTCCATAAAAGGTGGGGATGGAATCACTGACTTGACTGAAATTGTTGGAAACTATTTATATTTAAATGGTGGACATTAAGCACTTCTATCAACTACATTACCAAATAGCATATCACTTTATGTAGCTCTGTAAATTAATAAATATTGAACCTTTGAAGACGAACTGTAAATTTTTATCCCCTTACTCGATATCGCTATGTGTATCATATTGTGATTTGTGACCCTTGTATCATTATAGAGTATAGTATCGTGGCCATATCCAGCACTACGAAAAACAATCTGGCTTTACAATGCCCTGGATCAGGAACACTCTCCTAATTTCTTAACTAATCTAAAGTTTTTCTGGTATTTTTTTTATTGAATATCTTGTACTTGTTACTTGAGTTTGTTTCTACTGAAACTTAATAAAAATGATACCAGTATATTTTTTAAATTGTTTTGGCTCAATTAAATTTCACATGAACATTTTGACAAAATGTCATCAAATAAAATTAATCAAACATGACCAACCCACATAACAAACTAGCAACAAAGTGAGTGGTTAGTATAACCACTACCTTTCCTTTATTTTTAACCATGTACCAAAAACAAAACCCTTGCCATAGCCATAGCCACCGCCTTTTCATCTTACTAAAGATTGGTGCTCTGCTTACCCTAATCATGTGATAAGAACATAGCCTCGAAATTGTTCATATTTATATCCTTTAAGCCTCTCAAGGTAATTGTTAATCATTAAAATAGGTTCACTGCAATAAAATTTCTTTGTCCTTCCCAAAGAAGCTTGATATATTTCAGTTCTTTTGACTATAAGAGCAGGCCCTATTTAATGTTAAATTTTTACAGAGCTCTACTTTATGGACCAAAATCCATGGCCATATGCTAGTACATATCATTCAATGTCCTGTAATGTGAGGACCCTGTCCTTTAAACATGAAACTGGTCCTCTTTTTCAAAAGAGATCTAGATCTATTGATTATATCAACCTTCAAAATTCGTCAAGCCTTGGCCTACTACCGATATGTCAATTAAGACAAGCAGTAAATTAGTCTAACCTACAACAAGTTTAAAGTATGACCTAATTATTTAGGCTACCATCAAACCAACTCTTATGTATAGTCTTGGTGCTCTGGTACCAATTATTGAAATCGTTTGGTAACGTTAGCTGGCTCGTATGAGATGCTTCCTTTGTAAATAATTTAGAATTTTTTCCGCTCAGGCTTTCGGAAATTATCGGTTTTACATGTAAATAAACAATAATATAATATAAAAACTAAATACACTCACTGTTTCCGCTGTAGTTTATTAAAACTAGTTGTTGTATTAGGGCCTACGTGTTAACCAGTATTAAATAAGATAATTTGAGTCCTCCATAGATAGGTTAACGTTGGTTGATTTCAGACAGCTGACAGGATGATATGGCGTGATCGCCTGATACTCACTCAGTACACGTGGAGGCTCGAAGGGGAGTGTTTATATTGTCAAAACTACTTTCTTTATTATAAGGTATAGGTTAATCTATGTAGGGTTAACCACATTCATATAAAACATGCCACTTTCGTACTCAAAATGATAAAATAAATTATCAGTTTTGGAGGTAATTTTAATAGTTTCAAGTGATACTTGACTCGACTACAACCACCCCACCAAACCTCCTAAATTTCAGTAAAAAAATGTCTTGGATTCTCGGAATTTATTTTGTTACTTACATTCGACTTTATATCCCACTCTTTGGCGAATCTTAATCGAGGTTTAAATCTTTACAAAATAATTAACTTTAGGTCAGACGCTTTCGAGGGATAATATTGCTTATTGCAAAGATCGAGCATTTGTACCGGCCTTTTTAACCCCAAGGGCGTTATCCTTGACCTTGAAGCAGATATTGGCGGGAAATGAGAATCGAAAAAGACCACCCTTTTTTCAAAGTTTAGGCCTATATCGGAATGAAAGTGATAAAATCTTTACGATTTTCATTTTATGATATTTTTCTAAGTCGAAAATTTCTTTTTTTTTGGTTCACATTTAAGAAAACTATAGGCTACATCAAAATCTAGAGAAATGTGTCCCTAAACGTAGGCCAAGGCTTATATGGATGTTGTAAAAAAAATCCAACCGTCAAAACTATTCAAAAGGAGTTTACGTAAACTTTTTAATCCGATAAGCTCTTTGAAAGGAGTTAAAAAAAAACTATGCATAGGCTACGGATTTAAGCAAAATAAACGTCTAATTGTGAAGAAAATAAATGAACTCAATGTAAACTATACCATTAAACCTAAGCTGCCTATATCCCATTCAAAAGAGTTAAATGAAAATATGCCTCTTGTTTTGTTTTTGGTGGACGAGCGTTTCAGAAATAGCGTAGGCCTATATAGTGTGCGAGGATTTCAAAAGTTTGGGAACCAGGATCAAAAGTATAGTACTTACTCCTGTGGTCCATATTTTTGTTATGTTAAAAATCCGTATAATGTCCTGTTGCTGCTAGCCAAAAATGACAAGAGTGCATTAAATTATCAAATATTCTTTTATAACCTACTGCAGTGATATATCAAATTAAAATAGATTCATGAAATGTCGGGGAAGGTTATCGATTATAGGTTCAAGGCGAAACATAAAAGCATGCTTTTAGGGTGAGCGATAGAATAGTTGCATTTATATTGAAACATTTCACTGATTTCATTAGAATTTTCCTATATAAATATAATTGCCCAATTATTTCCTGATGATGCAGTGCATCGAGGTATAAAATATATTGAAATATAGACCCATCATCCTAAAAGCTATATAGCAAATAGGCCTACATTGAAATTATTTCTAAGGCTCTCGCGCTTGTGTTTAAGGGAGATAAGCGATTGAAATATCCACAGCCGTGCATTCTGTATCCAACCCAACAATCTCTTGTCATTTTAAGGACATTTAAGTCTTATTCTACATTTATAGTACGTAAATTTAGGATATAGTAGGTCTACTTTACGAATGTAGTGTGCACTTTGGACTCTTATTCATAATGAAGGTGCAAAGGGCAGCTTCGGATATACAAGGCCGATTGTGCACGTAGGGCCTACTTAATATTATTATGATTTATCATTCACTTATAATAAATATACAGAATGTAATATTGCAGAGTAAAGGAGGTCTTCGAGTAAGCAGATTCAAATATGTGATTGCTTAACATAAATTCACCCAACACTGCCGTTTTAAACTGTCAAAAAAATTAAACCCTTATAAATTTAAAAATAATTGTCAATATAACTGCTAAATGACAACGTGAAGTGATATCTGTAATATCTGCATTATAGAAGCAAATTAAACTTTTTTTTTCTGAATAGTCAAATGAACAGTAGGCCTAGGCCTAAAAATATGTTTTATCGGCTAAGAAAGAGAATATTTAGACGACTATCTTTTGAGTTCGACGTGCCTTAGCTGAACTCTTTAGACACTGAAATATTTCAACAAAAAATGCGATAACTACATTCGATCATAAAAGATCCAAAGTCCAGTCTAAGCACCCGTAGTCCGATTTCGAAGGAGGTGAGATGGATGTCCTCGAGACAAATGTAGGGCCGAGGCCATGATCATACTAAGCTGACATGGAATTTTTACTTCAGTTTCCACTTTTTAGTAATACCGCTAACTCCCTTTCAGATTTTTCATGGTGTACATTGACGATGGACTAACAAATATACGACGAGCGAACTTTTCGGATTATAAAATAAAGATGGCTGCGCTGACAAGAAATACACTGAGCAAAATATCTAAATTGCTCTCTGTAAACTCTTCAAACCTTGGCACAAATTGTACATTCATTAGAAGTTTGGCAACAGGTAAGTAGATTTAGTTGGCAGTAAAATATCGATGAAAAGAATTCACTAAACACCAAAGTTTACAAGTTATTTGCAAAAAAATTGCCTTTATTTCATTCAAGGGAGGTAAATCAATCTTTCCTGACATTCCAACACAGATCACAACAACTTATCTCTGTGCAGTATTTTAGTACCATGTTTACCAAAGAGAATTTTTTGTCCAAGTTTGTACCTTTTTAATTCTGTTTATACAAGGACAAAAGATTCTGGATTTTAAGCCTCTTTCTTAACAGCAGGGGAGGCTGACATGGATAAAGAGTTTAGTCATCAAGACACTAGGTCCTGTGGTGTGCTACAGGCTGTGCCATTACAAGTTCCTTGATACCTTGATAGTTGGATTTCCCTCATTGCACACTGCATAGTGTTGTCCGTCTTTATTATCCAAATCAGATGCAGAAAAGTAGAACGTAAAACTCCATTCATTTCATTTTGTTTTTAACAACAAGTTTTTAATCACTATTATTTGTTGCGTGTATTTCAGGAGAATATGAATTTATAAAGGCAGAGAAAAAAGGAAATGATCAAAATGTAGGTTTTATTCAACTCAACAGACCAAAGGCTTTAAATGCTCTGTGTGATGGTTTAATGAAAGAAATTGGTCAAGTTTTAGGAGAATTTGAGAAAGATAAAACTATTGGTTGTATAGTATTAACAGGCAGTGAAAGAGCATTTGCAGGTAAGTTTACTCATGTTGAAATTTGGCCAAGTAAGTAAATTCCGTAAAAAATTATTCTGCAAATCTCTGATTCCATAATGTTGAGGTCACTGATCGTTATTGAAAGTTCCAGTCCATTGTATATACATTTACCATGATATTAGCATTGCTGAATTTAATAAAATTTTGACTAGTGTTTGGGTTGATTTTGTTGCTTAGTAGCTCAACCCCTTATTATATACTTATAACCCTTATTTTTCATTGACTAATGAATTGCAGTTTGGATGGATATCAGTTAAGTAAGGTATTAAATTTGCACCATGAAGTAGACCCAGATAATTTTACCATAATAAATCCTATTTTTTTGTATTTAAGCTGGTGCCGATATCAAAGAAATGCAGCATCGACAGTTTTCTGAAGTGTTCTCTGGGAACTTTCTCAGTCATTGGAACCATGTTGCCACTAGCAGGAAGCCTGTTATTGCTGCTGTCAATGGTTTTGCTGTATGTATTGTACAAGCTCTATCCTTATTTTCCAGTTGGTGCAGATATAGCTGAAATGTCTCAAAAGACTTTTGATAAAGTTTTCAAAACGAATTTTCCAGAAGTCTTAGACAGAATATCTCAGTGTAGAAAACCACTCATTGGGGCAGTAAATGGACATGCTGTATGTTTCATCTTTGTGTTTTGAAATTTGAACAAATCTTTGATTGCAAATTAGACAGACATTAGAGAGAATATGATATTTGAAAATGTTGGTTTGGAGTCTAAACTTTTGACACATAAATAAGGCACATCAGCGAAGTATTTGAATTCATTGAAAGATACGAATTTCAAAAACCAGAAAAAAACCCTACTTAAGAAATATCACGATATGGGTATATATTAATGTTTAATATCATGATATCCACTTTAACAATATCGCTTAGCCCTGTCCTGCTCCATTATTGAAATAGGTTATATCAATCTGTCTATATTATAGTTGGGTGGTGGCTGTGAGTTGGCTATGATGTGTGATATAATTTATGCTGGTGAAAAAGCTCAGTTTGGTCAGCCAGAAATAACATTGGGTACAATACCTGGTAAGTTAAAACAAGATGTTTAGGAATGTATTTTTTTCAGAAATCTGTTTATTATTGGCTTGCATATATATCGAGATATTGCTATACAGTCAGTTATGAGACTTATATTTGACTGATTAGGTGAAACATTGAAGGTAAGTTTATTGTAATGTAAGATGTAGTATAACCATCTATTATATATATTAAGGTGCTGGTGGAACACAAAGATTAATAAGAGCAGTGGGAAAATCAAAAGCTATGGAGATGATTTTAACAGCAGATAGAATGAATGCACAAGATGCTTTAGCTGCAGGTTGGTTGACACTTCTCGACCATTAATGGACTTTCTAAGTACATGATAAAGTATAATGGTCATTTGGATTATTTTCAGCTTTCCATTCAAAATTGTTGTGCCCTTGTTTACCTGTAAATGTATTGTGGATACTTAAAAGTTTTTATTAGCATCATTCTGATATCCAATCTTACATCTATGGTTCATATTATTACAGAAAAACTAGTTTTAAAAACAACTGTAATTTGTTGGAGTGAATAAAATTATGAAATTTATTTGACATTTTTTAGGTTTAGTTAGTAAAGTATTCCCAGTTGATCAATTAATACCAGAATCCATCAAACAAGCTGAAAAAATAGCCCAGTATTCTAAATTAATGGTAGCCATGTGTAAAGAAGCTGTCAACTCCGGTAAGCTTTCAGCTTTTAGTTTAAAAACAACAGCCACCCTATTTTCAGTTACTAGGGTTACATTCTGGTGTACAAGCCATGCCCTACAATAGGTTAAAGAAAACGAAGTTTTTGAAAAAATAAAATCAAGGCATTGCCAAGTCCTATTACTCTGGGTTATTTTGTTACTCTATTTGCTACGACCAGACACTTATCATTTTTATTCTTTACAACTGCACAATTTTCTCTTCTTTATTCCAGCAAATGAACTGACATTACAGGAAGGTCTTCATTTAGAAAAAAGATTATTTCACTCTACATTTGCTACTGTAAGTAATATTTTTATTAAGAGATAATGTTTCTCAATCTAAATTGTCTTAATTTTTTACACAGACTGGGACTGTGTAGCAAAGATTCATCAATGCAATAAATAGTATCAAAAGTTATCATATTTTATACCAACCAATCCAAAACACTTTTCATAGCGGGCTGACAATACAATAACGTGACAATGAATCTCTCAGAATAGTTCAAAAGGCATCAATAGATCTTTTATTGAACAGTCTGTTTGATTTGGTGATATTAACTAGAACTTAAGTTGCATAACAGTTTTGTCAGATCATGGATGGCAAGTGGAGTCTGGTGGAATAAAGATGAGTTGAAATGGCCAGATTTGCATTTTTATCATTTTAGTACTTGGAAAAAAGCACAATGTCTTTATTTTCAGAATGATCGCAAAGAGGGAATGACAGCATTTACAGAGAAACGCCCACCAAAATTTACTGATAGTTAAATTGTTCTCTTGGTACAAGAGGTGATAATTAGGAACTGTAAAGCCATTATTATATTAAATTTATAAACGGTACCTCTATTGCAGTGCAAAATTCTGTATCATATAAAAAAGTAAATCAATTAAAAAAAATAAAACAATCCAAGTGTGCTTTGTCCTTTTTGGGAGGAGGGGTGGTTGTTTTGAAATGTTTAGTATCAGGGATTCAGGGCACAATCGTACAAAGCAAATTAAATATATTCAGGTATTTTGGAGTTGAATATATTAAACTTCCCATAATATTATTTATACCAAGACCAGACAATTTAGCCTAAAGATCACTGGCACTTTATGATACTGAAAATTTTTTTCCTTAAAAGAAAGAATTTTTTGTTAGTTCTATTAGCTATGACTAATAAATACAGTTGATGAAACAGATTATATCAATTATTGAGCAACACTTCAATATGTAAAAGTGCAACTATAAGCTCACATCGTTTGAGTTGCTCTATATCAATAATTTTCATTTGCAGCCAGGTCGACACAATGTAATATTTATCAAGTTATTGTCCTTGTTCCTGAAAGAAAATATCATCTGGCTACCGTGATAGTCAACCTATATGTGTTGTCTGTATGTGTTTAATTTCTGCATGGTACTACACACATTTATGTATAGATATATAGCCATAGGAACGTAGTTACCCGTGAAACGAAAACTTCTCGTTGTCTCGATTACGAATATGAATAGATAGTCTTGCAACTCCATCTTACGCCCCTGACAATCTATTTGTGCATTTTGAACATATCTTTGTTTACCTCGTAATGACAATTTTGCGACCTCAAAACGAACATTAAACAAAAATTCAAGTAATTGAAATGGATAGCAGGTGGACGATTCAGTTGTTTTTGCAACAATTTAATTAATGATATTGATAATTATTGTTTTAATTATCAATTAACTAGGGCAAGTGTTAAAGATAAATGGGTTATATAGATAAACATTGACTTCGCTTTCTTTTTGTACTATCATAATATACTGTTAGTTTGATGTTAAACGTATATTATATACAAGAGCAAAGTGTGAGCCCTTTGTCTTTAAAAAAATTCATCTAATTATTATAGACTTTCTTATTTAATCAAGTTTATTAAACAAACCTTTGATTAATTAAGTGAAAATGAAACAACTGGATTACCTACGATATAAATATTAATTAAATTAAATCAAATCAAAGGAACACAATTTTGATATTTATTATAAATAATCTCAAACGGCAATACATCATCATTAGTTTTCATTAACTTTTGAAGAGACAACACCCTATCATAAAGATTTATGTGGAATTTCAAGCTACTAAGTTATAATCTGTACATGATAAGAAGAGAAAACAGCGTTGGACAACGGTAATAGTGAGTTCGGGCTACCTCATAAGTCAGAACATTGGGACTAGTCACCTAAGATAAACATTGTGCATAAGAAGCATCTGTTACGAGATTAATCATCATCAGCAGAAGTTTCCAAAACAGAATCCTCCTCATCATCTTAACCATATAGATCATTAATGGCAGCAACCGGATAGATCATTATTATCAGCATTATCCGAACCAGTTTGATCACAATTATCAGCATCATTGATTCAGATTATTACCATCATCATCCTCATCCAAACCAAACCATTGCCGAAGAGAATACAGCAACTCATAGCTTCACAAAGAACACAATTTGCATGGAAAGCATGGTTTGAGGAACCCTTATTTATCTGTAGTCTAACCAAAAATTACAAAGAATCAACAATCACGCAACAGTAAATGGTACATAATCTGAAAATCTCTTAAAGGTGTGACGTAACTACCAATTACTACGACTACCAACAACTACCTAGTTTGCGATATCAGCATCCGCTGGAAGCGATCATTAACTTTTCATCTACGTACCCGCGGACAGATTAATAGGCTATACAGTGCGGAGGTGAAAGCAGCATGTCTTCCGAGATTCTTGCTGAAAAACTTGAAGCTGCTGAGTTTGCATTCAGAAGATCATCAGAAGAGATTGCCATCTTAAACCGCAAACTTGTAGAAACTGAAACCAGATTTAAAAGAGTGAGAAAACATGGTTTGAAACAACACGAGTATATTCTCAAACAGCGTCTTACAACCATTATGAATTCATTGGAGATATATTCGATATATGCTGAAAAGAAAGCTAATGAAATCTATGATCTCAAGGCATGGATGATGGATCAAGACGGAGCTGTCCAAGAAATTCCCGTAGGATCAGCAATTTTTCATACCAATGTATTACCAAATGAACTTTTTATAATGTAATCATATGTTCATGCATAAAACTAAGCTTAATCATATTATGTTCTTCTTTTTGCTCGGAAAAATCTTACCATCAGATTTACATCGCATCGCAAAGTCTTTAAGTTTAACACTGTATTTTCATTGCATTTGTAGATGTAAATATCACGATGGCCGATTTTTGGACATGTTTCTATCAAGGGCAATAACTCAGAATAATCTGCATTGAATTCATCTGACAGCCCAGAGATAATATATTGCCTACAAACGTTATCCAAGTCATCTAAATATTAGTTAGCAGTTTTACCAAGAGGTAAATATGCCTGGGACAACTAACCAGCCCCTTGACGCCTATGGAAACAAACCTAAGAGTTCATAGACATTCCTAAAACAAAGTAACATAATAATTATGTTACTTTGTTTTAGGAATGTCTATTATTCCTATCTAAATCAGTTGGCTTATGTTATAATCCAACCCCCCAAAATGACTAAAATTCACATAATACAGGAGCGAGGACAGGGGTATTTGAATTGAAGATATCCTGAAGTATGAGCCTACCATAGACTTCTAAATAGAACCACATAATTCTATGGAGCCTACTCAACTATCCTTTATATATCCAAATTTTTGTAATGAAAAAAAAGTAACGTCACCCACAGTAAGACAGCTTCTGACGTTATCACCAAGGGTATTTTGAGCTGTTTACCAACATTTCTGAAGGAAATGACGTCAAAGTTTAATCCTAACTTGAGACGATCATCGGAGAAAGCAATTTAAAAATTGTATGTTAACATGATGACAAGACCAAGAAGTCTTTAACTTAGATACATTAACATGTCGTTAGAAGAAAGACGCGTGGAAGAAGTTCTAGACGCTGTTCAGTCAGCCGGAGGTGATGATATAGCAAATAAAGATGCTGGAGGTAAGATAAGCAGTTGGCGTGTCCGGCTTTGACCCCTTTGGTTTCCTGGGTAGGTTGACAAGAGGCTAGGCATTAGTAGACCGATTAATTTTGGTACCTCAACAGAATCACACTCGGCCTTAGTCCTCGACATTAATCAAAAGTTATGGAATTGACGGACTAAATGATATCCGGAGGCCTGTAGGCCCACGCCTGAATTAGGCTCCAGATCAAAATTACATGTTGAGTTTTATATTGTTGAGGCACAGAGCTTCTGTTGTCAGAAATTGAACAAGTATAATATCTGGATCTAGATTTATTGCCTTTGCTACTCGTAACTACTTCTTAACTTATTTTTTCAGATTTTATGTTTATTGAAAATGGAGATGCGGTGAGAAATGAAATCGAAAAAGTCAAGTCAGAATTCCGAGATCAGGTAAGCTAAGCCATATATCGTCTGATAATGATAATTAATCTGACACAGATATCCTAGACGGAATTATCAAGAGATAGTGCTTGGACGGGTTTGTCACTCCATGTTACATCCAAGTGAACATTCGCCTTAATCATTTAAGGTTATATATTTTTGTCCAGATTTTTCTATTTGACCCTGCTTTCGGACCTACCAACAAAGACTATAAAGTCTGAGTATTTGTTTTCACGAATTTCGTGAATTTAATTTATCGATAATAAAAACACGACCTATCAAATTAAGTGACGAGCCTATTGGCCTGGTAGACCTATTGTTCCACTCGCATACATGATACAGCATTGATTATTCCAAACAGCAGTAGACTAGCAGAATTAATACCCAAAACGCTACCACTGCTAACGGTGATTTTTTTTTCAGACGATAATGTTATGTAGTGAATTAGATAGTTTATGGAGATTACTGAAAGACTTTATGAGACTGGCCTGTCCAACTTTAATATGTCTGGTATCTCTTCTGCTTACAAGATTTGTTGTTGCCAAGAAATTCCAGGTAGAGTGACTCAATAGAAACATCTCACACTTTCAGTTCTAAAGCAAAGCCTTATTTGAGAGCCTTGTAAGTTTATTTGTCTAAAGAAATGTAGAGTGTCTTCTCCTTGCAAGACAAGACTCTTCTAAAAAGCTAGTGTGTTTCTAAAAATAGGGGATAATCGGACGCAGTAGATAATATGATGTACTTATGGTCAATAGCATCTCCGCCAGATGAACTAACAAAGATTCCAACTATAGGAGGCTTCGAATATACCAAGCAGAATTCTTCTGGATAGTACAACATAACTTTGTACGAGTAAGCTGCATTGCGAAGTCACAAATTTAAATTCGAACAATAATTGATCGTGCTTTTTCTTTTCAGTCTGCTGTTTTGTCCTCGCTTTTAGGATGCGCTGTTGCAACCATCGTGGTATATTCAGCACCATTCATGATGTCCTTTAACAGATATAGACGCATCAGACAAGATAGGGTCAAGAATCTAACAGAGTTTATCAAATCAAAGGAAACTGTTAAAACACGGCCAGAAAAAGTCCACTCGAATACTCAGACTAGTGCGAGCTGCCTCTCTACAAATTCATCAGATACAGAAGTAGAGACCTTACGAAACCCTTCATCCAGTTCCTTAGGCAGTAATGAATCAGATGCTGCTTTATCCCATCCCAGTAGTATTGAAATGATTGGTGAAAGTAAATCATCAGAACAAGCGGCTAAATCATGTCAAGGAGACTGTGCTTCCGGCGTTGATGACGTCACAAAAACATGCGACTGCTGCTAACATTCTTCATTAAGAAAATGATACCGAAATGTGATATTTTGATAAATTGATAAATTGAATGAAAGTTTGTTTTTCATTTTGTTCATACTTTCTGAACATATTTCATTCGCATGGTTTCGCAAAATTTGGACACCATTTTACGTCATAACTATCATTTAACCCTAATTACGAGAATAAATAACGATACTTGCCATGCATTGAATATTATGAGATATGAAGTCGATAGTTGGGAATCGAGATGTTGTCTACGAGGGGGGCTTACTCTTTGAAAAAATTTGTTCTTTACAGCGATTAGACCACTAGCTGACTCCAAGACCGAAATGATCTACATCTGAAGAGTAAAGAAAAGGAATGCATAGTTTGAGATATTTTGGCAATTATGCGATTTTTTGATATTTCTAGTACTTCTGAAGATTATTTAGCCTACATAATTACACTAAAGACAAGGACAGGTGCGCCATTTTCATTTGGACCAATAATACTTTAGTCTCAGAAACCCAGACGTCTCAGATTAGCTTTGCCAATCAGTAATAGTGTTTGAGCCTTCAAATCGATGACGACTCGTCAATTTAAGATATTCTGTGATATATAGAAAAGACAATTATAGAATAAACCACAATGAAAAAACATCACAGGAAACATCTAGTTGTGATTTTAATTTGTAGAGTGATCTTCACTTTTCGTTTGAATAAAATCTAGAAATTTCCATAACATGATGACCGAAATCTTCCATCCACTGGCACCACAGATAGGTTTTATGAAAAATTTCTTATCAGTTGCTTATCAATATAGCGATCTAGAATAAAACCATTGACTCTTTCTGTACTCGTCTCTATAAGTAGTGTATTCTATTGTAAACTATTTGTGTTTGATGTACATTAGTCAGCATGGTCAGATTTGGTGAGTAAGACTTACGTTGATTGCTTAGCCCTACCAATAGGTATCGCGGAGCACCTTTGCTAACGATGCGAGGTTCATATGAAATGAAAAGACGATTAACGTTCTTTTCTCAGAAGAGACCACTATCAAAATGCATAATAGTAGTATATATTAAGAAAACAAAAAACTGAATTTTAGAGAATTAAAGCTGAGCAGAAAT
Source organism: Lottia gigantea (assembly GCF_000327385.1). Lineage (NCBI taxonomy): Eukaryota > Metazoa > Mollusca > Gastropoda > Lottiidae > Lottia > Lottia gigantea. Next base: position 4,341,161 of record NW_008709715.1, on the reverse strand, counting down.
AATATGTTTACTTCAGGCAAAATGTTAGGTACTGTCTCAATTCTTGTATTGGGACTTGTACTTGGTATAAATTCTCAAAACCTGTTGAAAAATGGCGACTTTGAGTCCACTGGTAACTGGGATTGTTGGGGTATTAAATGTGAAGTAACAAACGACCATTATTCAGGACAACATGCGGTCAAGGTCACTGGAAGGTTAGTCCTTTACTATGTTTCTTTCAAATATGCCAGTGCTTAGGGAAAATATAACTAGAATCCTAATTATAGTAACCCACCGGAATTTTTCGACATAAAAACGAGACACGACAGCAGAAATCCATTTATTTATCTCAATAATCGCCTGTTCGTTCTCTCATTACTCGTTATCCTATCGTTTCTTGTAGAAAATTTGAATACGAAGGTCCATCTCAGTATATAGCAGTTCGACCCAATAGCCACTATACAGTGAGCGGGTTTGTTAAGTTACTCAACGACAATCCACAGCATGTAGGACAGATGATTGGAATTGGCGTGGAGTTTACATATCAAGGTCAGAGCCATGTAATCTTAAACTAATTACTTGCTTCAATTTGGCTAATGAACCAAAGTACCCCCTTGCATCTAATTGGTCGACAACTTGATCCAATGAAATTTAGCTATAAAATATTCGCCTCCAGAACAGAAGTTTTTGTCTGTTGATAACTATACTAACATATTGCATATTTCAGATAATCATAAAGAATATCTCGGAGCTGCTTCAATGCCTATGATGACATCAAAGAATGGCTTTATTCATCTTAGTGGCGATTTTTCCACCCCACCTACAGGTAAACCTGAAAGAAAACGACAACATGTAATATGTAAAAGTAATGTCCAAAGTAAATTTATCTCGCCACACAAAAGCCATTTGTTAATACTTAGCTCGATCGAATTATGACACTAAGTTTTAAGTTTTATTCGTTATTTCAGCCTTAAAAACAACACGTATCTACTACAATGGACCTGTACCAGGTATTGATTTTATTGTGGATGCTACAGCAGTTAATTTATTACCATCAGACCCAACATGGAGAGCCAAATCAGACGCAACTATTAACAGTAAACGAAAATCAAATATCAACTTTCAGTAAGTCCGCTCTTTAAAGATCGAAATCTTTTGATCTATTTTTATATCGAATTGACCCGATTCTTTACTAAGGGTAGGTCTACTAGCAATCAATGTATTTTAGTCGGGAACATTTGGGACAAATCACCTGTAGAATGAAGGACATTTTCTGTTTCAGTGTGAAGGTCGATGGTGGTATTGATCCTCATCAAGTACAGATTCAGGTCAATTAGATTATATATATTAAATATACTTTTTTCATTCCTTAACCATGAATTCCCCCAGATCGTGTAAACACAGTTACACAGTGTACTAGTACTCTTTAGAAGTACGCAATGGGTAATCTAAACTTTTTACGTCGATGTTCCAACAACGATATAATCTTTACTAACCTCTTTCAGCGCTATCGTCGAGGAGTCCGAAAGTTTGGAACCATTTGTCTAGTGCGACAATAGACCTAGGCCCTGATCTGTGTATTACAGACTGATTGCGCTCAATAAACGATGCATAATATTTCAGATAACCCAAACTAAGAAAAGTTTCCCCTTTGGTACTGCAGTAGCAAGTGATGAATATCTTTATGGACATCAACAGTATCGAGATTTCCTAAATAAACACTTTAATTGGGGAACATTGGAAGGCGCATTGAAATGGCCAGCTAACGAAAACGTCCGGGTATGTTAAATTTGTTACTACAAAATATCACGAGAAGTAACTTCTCTTTTTTAGCTTTTAACTTTCTGAAATGGATTGGAAAATAATTTTCATCCAAACAAACATCGGTGATATCAGAGTTATTGGCCTCTTGCTAGATCTCTTGATGGGTACAAATTTCCACAATTTATAAGACCAATGGGAATAATAACAATCGATAATCGATATCACTCATGCTTTATTCAGGGCCATCTGACCTATGATCTACCTATGAAAACTATAGCTGAATTAAGAAAACATGGGTTCGTATTTTTTATTACATCAGTGTTCGAAGGTGACAAAGATACAATCCCGCATAAGTCAAGATATATGTGGATGATTCAACCCGGTGCAGTAAACCTGAACTCCGTCTGCTACAGGATGGTGCACGTCAAAGTCAAAGATACGTAGACAGTTGAAATTTGGATTGCCAATGTCCACAAATTTTGTGTTGATTTAGCCTATTTCAATATTCTACTGCTAGTCACATCCACTTTGGGCGAGGACATTAACCGATGGAAGGGGAAAGGTTTATTAACAGAACGGTTATGGAATGGTAGTTTTGGATTTAGAAAGCGAAAAGTAAAGTTAACCCTAAGCACCTTTTTCACTGTTTTGTAGAATCAAAGTCCGAGCTCACAATATCATTTGGTCAGTTCCTACCTTTATCCAGAATTGGGTAAAAGCATTGTCTGGTTCTGCTTTACGTCAAGCTGTTTCTAATAGAATACATAGTGTGATGAATGAAGTCAAAGGATTGTAAGTATTCACAGAAAGACAGAAGTCTTTCGGGGTACAGGCAAATGTATATTGGACTCAAGATTGCATACAATTGAAAGTTGTACTTATTCCACTCAATTTAAGATGATTTTCATAGGCATGGTTCCGCAAATTGGAAAAAAAACCCCATCCAATTCAAAATTCGAAATCCGGCTACGTACAATTATGCGAACAATTATATTTTTCAACGACTGTATCTGTGGGAATCGGATCAATCGACAAGTTTAGTACATCGAAGTGTGAAATTAGGCTGATCTTGTAGCCAGTTGCCAGTTGCTCAAGCAGGAGGGGCAAAGGGCACAGCAAGAAAAGTTGCAATTGCAGTAAAGGTATTGTACGCAGTTGGTAAAAGTCGAACATTTAAGGCTGCCACAGGAAAGATTTTAATCAAATGTGAGAGCAAAGATTGAGAAGTGTTCTTTTGATGTGAAACTGAAGATTATACTAGTGATCTATGGATAACCACGAATAGTCATGGTTGATTTTCAGAGTAGAACATTGGGATGTTAACAATGAAAATCTACATGCCCAATGGTTTCAAGACCGCCTACACGATGGTCAGTATAATCTGGAAGTTTTTAGACTCGCTCATCAAACTGATCCAAAAGTTCATCTGTTTTTGAATGAATATGATGTAGTAGCTAGAGGAGCTTATACTCAGGTAAACATAAACTTAACTGTACCTTTCTTATGTATCCTTCAGATGACTGAATGTCTAAAGCGTATAGGCTATTGAGCATTGCATTTTATATATGTGTTTATTGTGTCTCAATGTTGCATTGAAACCCACTATGCCCGTTCTCCGTGTAGCATGGTATCCCGATCCGGCTTTCGGCAGTCCCCATAGCACACAGATTCCCTTTGTCAGCGTTGGAGTGACACGTCGATCAAAAAGGTCAAAAAGGTCACCCACAGGTAACACAGCGCTAGAGCTCACACTGCAAAAACTAATTTTTCGAACATGTCCATCATTCTTCTACCACATCTTCAAAGCATCCTTATACTGACAGTATTTGATTGTAGGCATATAAAAATCAAGCCGATCATTTTAAAGCCAGTAATACAGGTATCTATGGTATAGGTGTCCAAGGTCATTTTACAGACGAAATGCCACCTGATCCAACACTGATTAAGGTACCTTATTAATCAATTTTCATGGTTTCACAACATTATAAAGTCACGGATTTTCTGATTTCATTTATCGCTCAAACCACCAGGTTTGTTTGGTCACAGAACCATTTTACAGATCCCAATTTCAGCTACAAGTTACATATTACTCAAACTCGTATCTAAATGAAATCCTTTAGTTGTTTTTTTATCATGTATAACCCACCGAACAACCAACCTTATAATCAAAATTTCCCCCAAACATTTTCTTGTAGGCTCGTTTAGATGTCCTAGCTCAAACAGGATTACCAATCTGGATTACAGAGCTGGATGTTATGGCAGCCGATGAAAATAAACGAGCACAGTTTTATGAAACAGCACTGAGAAGTCTGTATGGTCATCCTGCTGTGAAGGGCATTGTTTTCTGGGGTTTCTGGAGTAAGAGACACTGGAGGGGTGATAAAGGTGCCATGGTTAATGCCGATTTTTCTGTAAGTCGATATAACTTAGCACTCAGAATGTGCCATTGGAGAAAGGTCATACGAACAGTCACCTGGGCAAAGGGGATGGAGGTTGTAGTTCTCACAAGCAAAGAATTTAATTGAAATAAAATGAATGGAGTTTTACGTCCTACTTTAGCAAAGTATTTAAGGAAATAATTTAAGCAAAACACTAGTAATAACATAACAGTGTAGATATTCTCAATAATCAATATTTATGGGTCTCGTGCCATTAACTCCTGATTACATACACTAACGGCGTGATACCTATCTGCAGTATTCTATCTTTGATTGTAGGTAAACGCAGCAGGAAGGAAGGTTATTGACCTTCTTGAGAATCAATGGATGACCCACGAAACAAGAAGTTTGTCAAAATCTGGAGATAATTATTTTACTGTGCATGGTTTCCATGGTGATTATCAAGTCAAGGTCATATACCAAGGTCATGAAATACAGGATCAGAGGAAAAGTTTTACACTTGGCTCATCACCTTATAGTATTAACGTTCATGTTCATAAATAAAATTTATTGAGAAGTTACTTCATGTTCATTTATAACACACGGAACGACATTATCCAGGCCTGACTCATTTTAATTAAGCAGACCTTCATAATTGATAATTTGATGTCATTATGTCATAATGTCGCTGAATATTCTCCAATTCCTAAGCGCTTTTCGTTGAAATGTAATACCACGGGAGGATAGAAACACATAGTTTCTATAAAGTATAAGGTGGAGAGGCCGAGTGGGGGCCACATATTTGTCAAAGGGGGAGGGGGGTGGAGGAGGCAATAACACCAGGCATTTAAGAACTCAATAGTTTGAAGTTTTAAACTGGACATTTCCCCCATAGAAACCCCACTGTTCATGACTCATAATGTAATCGGAATTGAAACATCCGAAATACACAATGAAACTTGAAAGACCATAGACGAGAGTAGATGAGCTCTAAAGATGATGCTATCTTGTTTCCAAGTGATAAGTTGACAACGTTTGTGGACAACAGACTAAACGATTTAAGTTATTGACAATATAATTCCCTAAATGCCAATGATACGAGAGTTTTTTCTGGTATCCTGCTGTTTCATATGATAAAATGATAGTCAGAATGATCTGACCCGGTTTACTGAGTTCACACGGAAACCGAATTGTTTATAACAAGATAACAAACAGGCAGGGCATGTTATCAGTGGAAATTCTCCTGTGTAATGGCAACCATTACCACACATGGTCCTATTTTTTAAAACAACATCACACAGAAATCTTTACTCAAGATGGCCGCCATGAGGGCTGTATTAGGTCTGTTAATTTTGACAATTAGAGTATCAGGAATAACACGGCCTACCAATATTGTGCTAGAAAATAATGGATATAAAAATATTCTTGTTGCAATACATCCAAGTGTTCCGGAGGATCCGACCCTCATTGATAGCATAAAGGTAAGTTCTCTATTAACCCGCGTGTTGTTAATGATATGGTATTTAACCTGTTAATAATTTTCCGTACAAGGCTACTTTTCTGCTGTCTTTGTGGTGAAGACTGGTAATACCATACAGTGTGTGACAAGTTAATCTTTTTAATACCACAGCACCAACTCGCCTACACATATCTAATAATATAAACACATAGGCTTTCGCTTTATAGTCATATTGGTGCGACCAATAGCTCGTTTCGAAACGGCCTCTTGCTACATGTTTTTAAACATTTTATCAAATGTGCATAAACAGTGAAAAATGTTAAAACGATTTACATCCATATGATCTTTTCCAGAAAGTATTCACAGAAGCCTCAGCAAACATCTACGAAGCAACCTATAAAAGGGTATACTTCCAGGATGTTACTGTTCTGATTCCTGCAACATGGTCCAGTGGCACTTCCTCTCCAGCAGGGTCAGAAATGTATAATAATGCCGATGTAGTATTTACGTCTTCTGAGCTTGGTCGTCCACCAGAGAAAAGAAGCTATAGTGGATGTGGAAGTCCTGGAATCAGAATTAATCTGACTCCTGATGTTTTTAATCTCACTAAATATTTGATCAATAGAATAGATACATTAGGGCCAAGAGGTAAATGTTTATCTTTATCAACTACCTTAAAAATATATTGGTCATGTATGATTAAAAACCTATGATATCTGTTTATAAACAGTAGTATGGTGATAAACTAAGCTAAATTATGCTGAATTCAGGCTGTGCTTGTACGCATTTAGCACTGCAGTGTACATATTTGTTTATGTGTTTAAAACACCAATGGTCTGTTGATTTAGCAAACTGATTACCTATAATGCTATCATGGCTAGACTTATCCACTTTTACTATTATCACTATTACATAAACTACATTGTTCAGTATAAAATTAAAAACGCCTTAATAAATTACAAATTATTTGTGTATTCCAGGCTTGTTCCTCGTACATCAGTGGGCCAGATTTCGATGGGGTGTATTTGAAGAGTATGCTCTACCCGGTGAAAAAGAGTTTTACATTTCACCAACAACAGGCAATATAGAAGGTGTACGTTGTAATATAAACCAAAGAGGAATGAATTTTTATTATGTAAATAAAGATGATGCTCAACCATTTTATTGTAGATCAAATGATTTAACTAAAGCAGACAAACATTTCCCAGATAAATGCCATTTTTATACTTACCCAAGTCAACATAGGGCGAGTGCGTCAATTATGAGCGTACCACGCACAGGGGTAAGTTACATATTTGAATTAATGATAAATTAAATTGCAATGCAGGAGTGTTTTAATCATAGAACTGTAATATTATCCTATGTTTAACGCAAGTCTTGCACACTCCTCAATCCTTCTAGGAATCCTCCTGAGACTGGAGGTACAAATAGGGGACAAAGTGACTTAATAAGGAGCAGGGGGTCAACTGTCGAGGTTAAGATTAAAAAAACGGTAGCTCTGTAGAAGCGCCATAGATGCAACCGTCTGGAGCGTTGAGGGGTACTTTTAAAACTAAGAAATAAAGTATGGTAAAATTGGGGGAGCAAAGCAGTTTTCTGAGGGCGCATCTATCATCCCCCCCTCCCCCTAAAGAGATTCAGTTTGTATTCTTTTTTTCTTAGGTCAAGTTTTTCTGCAATGATAATGATTCTGATGCGTCGAAAATTCACAATTATGAAGCACCAAATAAACAGAATAGATTGTGTGGCCAGAGAAGCACGTGGTCAGTTATACAGGACAGTCCAGATTTTAAAAATAACAACAATCCACCTAGAGTTATAGCTGATACAACTCCTACATTCAAAGTGGTAAAAGCGGCTAAAACCAGAAGAGTTGTTCTAGCATTTGACATTGCTGGTAATGATGCCGTAAGTTGTTCATATAATGAATAGTGTACTGTCTTTTTGGCTTTATTTGAGAGTCTTCATGCTAAATATTAATCTTGTTCCTGATCACTGCGATCGCTTTTCTTAACCTGCTTTTATCATAATTCGTATGTAGACTAGATTTGATTCGTATCTAGCTTTTCACAGCAAGACCGATTGTCCATAATCATAATTATAATTCATCACTTCCAATTCATATGATGACAATGATGGAAGAACGTCGTGACGGATTTCTTGGTGAATATAGCTGACTAGATTAACATGCATTAATGTTTTAGAAAATTGTTCAAACTCGGGCGATCTTTTGATAATCCGTCTGATGGTATTAAATGCAAATAGATTAAGGTGATTTTCGCCAAGTCATTTTCATCAATAGACCAATTGCAGCATAATGGTACCTCATCTCACAGACCTGCTGTTGTACCGTACATTGTATCTCTCTTCTATAGGAAGAAGGCATAAGTCATCACTTAAGACAAGCAGCAGCAACTTACATTGAAAATGAACTACCAAATACACAGATTGGTATAACATCAGTTGATAACGACACGGTTAAAATCCGCCATTCTTTACAAGTTATACAATCACAGGCTGATAGAAACAGGTTGAAGCGAAGTTTACCAAGTAAATCATTTGGATCCGGAAACCTTACTGATATCATTGTACCGTGCAGTTCAGTAAGTAGTCCAATGATTATTTCTCGTGGTACATCAATGATGGTCTCATTGGTCTCAACACGAGAAAAGAATCCTCTTAGGGACCATATTAACGTCCATATCGACAGTGATCGATTGTCCAAAATTTTGCCTGAATTGTGATAAAGACTAACATGACGTATCGGATATAAAATCCTACGCCCGAATATCGGCAATTTTACACCCTTTCTCCAAACCAACAGGCGTAACAGCATAAGATGTCAATACAACAAAAAAAAGTAAAGTCAATATATTTTACAGATACTGTTGACACCAACTGAATATTCAGTCAGTAAAGAGATAATATTGTTTAAGAGTGGTAGCAGTCCGAAAAGATCATCAGAGAATACAACAGATATATTAAATATGCTTCAACCCCATGGCATCAAGCTCCATGTCATACACATTAATAGCAGTGATTCTGAAGATGCTGTTGAGTTTGCTGCTTTTAAATCAGGTAAAGTTTGGAAGACTTCTTGTCAGTTTTACCTTTACAAGGCTGTGATGTCATCATCACTAAACCTATTTACGTCAAATGGTATAATTGCGATAGTGAATTCTTAATTTTGTCAACATTTTGCGGACTTAAAGAATCCACATCCGTCAGTTGTGAAAGCAGAATATGCTTTACGCGTCTCCAATAAACATATAAAGTTAAGGAAAGGTTATTTTACATCTCCTTAAAACAAAAAAAAAACAAAAAAAACATCATTTTGTGAGTTAGGGCATTGTTAAGACAGAGAAATATTCTGCCAAATGTGCTTAGCCACCCTTCTGATGTGTACACATGTATATTAAGACGCCCGTAATACACAATCTGTGTATGTGTTCAAGGTGGACGGTATTATCATGGTATCGATGACATCAACTCTACTTCAACACATGATGCTGTTTCGGATATCATCAATCGTCACACCCCACAAGATAAACCAAGCTCCATATTGGTAATGTTCTTTTGTATAAAACACACTTGATATCTTTCCAAAGGCGTCCAGAATCAAACGTTTTTAAAACAACACTCCATGACGAATCCGTGTCATTTTCCTTGTCCTTATTACAATCTTTATACCATACCGGTACGCGATTGTATACTAATTGTTGTTAGAAAGCCTTTTGACGTTTTCTTAATTTACAGCTTACACTGTTGCATCAATGCTCATGAGTTCAGGATATAACATAATTACGCACTTTTATGGGTATTCAGTTCTTCTTAGCCCCAAGATTTTTTTTCAAGCTAGTTAGTCGATCATCAGTAGTCAAACAATGGCAGGAAGTTAATGGCGAAGTGTTTATAGATGAAGATGTTGGTTTAAATCTTAGTTTTAACATCATGTATAGTGAGACTGAACCATTGATAACTACAACATCACCGCAAAAAATTGTTTGCAACAAAAACAGTGGCGGATACAACCATGACCAGTCGTTGAAAATTATTAGAATGGATGTACCAGGAACAGCAAAGGTTGGTTTTGCATTCAATTATCTTCACTATCAGTCACTATCAATCACTAGGTCAATGCCATCCCATATGTCAAACCTTGCTTCAGATCTATATGGTGGTTTCGTATGACGTTTAGCTGCTTCATGTGACAATTGGTAGCTTCAAGTCAGATAAGCTGCTTCAAGTGGAATGTGTTGGCTTCAACCGACTGCTCTAGGTGACATCTGGTAGCGTTAACTGTTGTTGTTGTTTCAGATGACATCTGTTGGCTTCCAATGATTCTAGCTTGACTGATTCAGGATAAGTATGACTATTTAACTGAAAATCACCCGAATATATGAATGTGGCACAAAAGCAAACACTGACTGTTGTAGACGGATCCTTTAAAAACATATCTATCGTAATTTCAGACTGGAATGTGGAAATACAGCGTCATAAACACGGATAGTCGACCACAGAAAGTAACAGTCTCAATCACAAGTAAACCACTAGATGATCAACGACATCCCATCTTTATTGATGCTGGACTATCTTCCGTATCAGTGACACCATCTGGAAAAGTAATGATCTGGACAGAAGTCAATAAAGGTTCTCATCCTGTCTTGGGAATGGATGTAACAGCAATTGTAGAAAGACAAAACGGTGGCTCGGTCGTGTTGGAGTTATTGGACAATGGGGCAGGTAATCCAACTAACATGCATTTTATTATTGCACTGTTTCAGATTCTTAAAAGAAGAGAAGTTTTAGAGAAATGTGAGAAGTAGATCTATAAATCTCGACACTTTCAATGGCCAGGTAGTCTCAAAAAAAGCATGAATTTAATAAGTGATCAAACACCAGTTGAAAAAGACATTAATATTTATAAGAGGATGGGAAGGATTAAATAGATAAGGGCTGACATTTTTGTACAAGATGGTCGATATAACTAACAATAAACCTTGAAATCAGTTCTTTTTTCTCTATAAGGTGCCGATATCACAAAAGATGATGGAGTTTATAGTAGATATTTTACACAGTTTAGTGGAGATGGTAGATATAGTGTTAAAATAGAAGTCACCAATATACCAGACAGTACACTTGAAAACAGTGGAGATCTAAATACAGGTGATTTACGACTCATTTAAAAACGAAGAACATATGTCTAATTAATCACCACGAAATATCACAATATATTCTGGAAGGAATAATGTGATAACTTTCCTTACTGAGGCTACATTAAATAAAAAATCACCAGATTTCTCCTTTAGTTCAACAGGTTACTAGATCCCTAACGCAATATGCACATAATACTCATACATACTCATTGATATTCCTTTACCAGCTACCCTATAAGCAATGCAAAACGAAACCCGAAATCCAAAAAACATACTGGCCAAACATTGGTAGCAGATAATGAACATTTCACATGAGGAGGTATATCAATCGTAAATGAGTAAGTATTTCATAATGAAAAGTGGTCTACATCATTTTCTCATTTCAAAGATGAAGTTGCTGTTCGGATAAATACTCCTATAAGAAGAGCTACAGTGGCTGGATCCTTCCTGTACAAATCAACAAATCAGAATACACAATCAGCACCATCTACAGATTCAGATGATTTTATAGTTGATCTTATACCTCCTGTTAGGATCACAGATTTAACAGTAATGGAGACACCACACAATGATAAAACTGTGGTATTACAATGGACAGCTCCTGGTGACGATTTAGATTTCAAATCAGGTAATCTATTATTCACTTTACTAAGGCCAAATACAGAGGCGGTGTGGTACAAATAGGGGGCAGACTAACTCAATGTGGGCAACAACAGTTTGGGTTGAGATTACAAATAGGGGCAAGCCCTTGCATGGGGGATCAAATAATTTACTCATTATCTCTACACTAAAGTGGATGAATAAAGTCATCATCTAGGATGAAACATTGTCAATAATTAGCATCATGATATGAAATACATCTCTGAATTTTCTTTGAAGATCGCATGTCTTAAATAAATAAGAAAGTCCTTCCAGTACAAGGATGTATCTCGCAATACTCGTCTCGTTTTCTTTTTGACATGAATTGCACATAAACGCTTCTATTTTGGTTGTTCATTTCAAGCCACCAGCTATGACATCTTGGTATCCAGCACCATTGAAGATATGATGCATGGTCACCAAAGCATGAGGTACATCTTACAAGAAGAACTTTTGGAGGGTAATCTGCTGTCTCCAAAGGAATCTGGTACAACTGAGACCTTCGTCATCGAGTTTCCGTACGTTGCAAGCAGCAAGCTACTTGTTTTCTCGGTGAAAGCGACCGATGCTGTAGGCAATACGGCTGAGAAATCCAACTTTGTTACTACAGGATTTGGTCTTGTACCGGACTATGTGCATACAGACCATCGACCAGATAAGGTTAGGGTAACTCGGGTGTCTGGAGATGCGTCATCCAAACCCGACACGTCTGTGTCTTTGATTATTATTGGAGGAATATTGGCCTTAGTATGTGTAATTGCGTCTATTACATTCGGTTGTAAATTTATCAAATTACGTCGATCTGAAAATGTAAATAATGTTGTTAAAGAAAAGAATGTCGTTTGACTGAAGAAACCCAATAATCATCCTGAATCAATATAACTGTATTCCAACTCTTCGATGGTAAAATACCTTTTAAACAGTTTTGGAGTATTTTTTTTTTGGAAATTTTGTTATTTGATATAAATTCAAATTTTTGTCTGAAAAGGCGACTTAAAACAAGCTTGCTACACTATAGATGTGAGCATTTACCAATAGCTGCTTTGATTGCATTCTTCGGTCGTTCGAGATTATTAGAAAACAAAGGAATAGACTTGAACATTACATGATTAAAGTATATCGAGGTTAATGCAACTTTGTTGACTTCAGCAATGGTTTTGATGTTCTATGATATTTGTTAAATTTCCAATATTGCTTTTCTGATATATATATATATATATATATATATGAAAGGAGATTTTATATTAAAGGTGTGTTATTTACAGTTTATCTATTAAAAGAACAAAAGAAAGTCCGTACAAGGAAGTTCTTTGATTGTTATTGATCTCAATACATTATATCTTTATCAATCTAGATGACAACACAAATCAGCTATCTAATGGACATCTTGTACAATTTGTTGTAAATAGTTTTAAATCCAGCCATGCCAAATATTTAACTATGGACTAAAATAATAAATCAAAGGTAATTTTTTGTTATGTGGGTAAGGAGAATGAATAATAAAATGATTAAATCTTACTGTTTGTGTTTTTATCTATAAATGAGAGATAAATTGTCAAATTATTTGACCCTATCCTTGTTAACCAATTAAATGACATTAGCAACCAAATACTAGCTTAGATAACGTATTTATTAAAAGATTGAATTTATATTTGGAAGATATTTATCAAAATAACCACCTTCAAATATGATCTCATGTTCGACAAGAAAAGGGAAAAAATGAAAATGTTCACTTATCTCACATGGATTCTGTTTCACGTAACTTGCATTAATGGCATAACTCGACCAACAAACATCGTGCTCCAAAATAATGGATATATGAATATCTTAGTCAGTATACATCCAAGTGTGCCAGAGGACAAAAATCTCATCGATGACATCAAAGTAAGTACAAAATTTGGAGCTTTAAACAGTACACTCTATTATACTACGCTAGGGCTCGTTCTATTAATGATGTCTTCCTAGCTAGGCGTCGACACAAACTTCAGATGTAATGTAGGAAATTTTATGGTTATTATGGAGAGCTCCTTGATAAATACAATAAACCCAATAATCCTGCATCTGGCATTTAGGCTGAATTGTTTCGTCAGGCATGAATCGATCTGGTTGTATCTCGTGATTTTTAGCATCCTAGTAGCAGACCATGCTTACTCTTTTCGAAACACCTGATGGTACTTCTCCGTACTACCTTTACTACCGATTTTGCCGTTCTTTAGACGAGATTTCTGATTGAAGTCTTTTTGTACTGAAGTTTCATCGATTATTGCTGAGCATGTCACATAATGCTATTAGGTATAACACGTGATAAAAAAATGCATATACCTTAGGGAGCTCACTTTCCCATTCCAATCGAAAAATGGCACGATCTTTGCTTGAACTGTAAAAATTATTTATGACACTTGTAGCTAAGAGACTATTAATTATCCACCATAAAATATCTGAAGCTAAAATGGATGCATACAATTTCCAGGATATGTTTAAAGAAGGTTCCAGTTATTTATATGAAGCAACTGAAAAAAGAGCCTATTTCAAGGACGTCACCATACTTGTACCAGCATCTTGGTCTCTGACATCAGACACAGCTTCAGAAGTGTACGATAATGCTGACATAGAATTCACTACTAGTACATATTTAACTAGTGGACACACTCGACAAACAAGAAGTTATAGTGGTTGTGGATCTCCAGGAATCAGAATTCATTTTGCTCCGGAACTTTTTGACACAAATAGATCTAAGGTTTACGATATCGATACTATTGGACCTAGGGGTATGTTACATTATATTGTAGATTTCATAAATGAAAATTTTGGATCTTGTTCTCATCTTAATTCTAAAACATATGTAATGATGATCCAATTTTATAGGGGCAATTGATTGCTTTATTTCTGTGAACGTCCAAGATGTTGGAGGTGTAAAGTTATAAACATTTTTGTAAATCACTCTTAGACACAGTTTCGCCATATGACTACTTAACGATGGACTAGATTTCCAAACAAAAAGACGGTATGTACTTGTTAGCATTCCATCTGCTTATCTGTGATTTGTTCACTGTCATGCAAAATTTTCTATACCGGTACCATCAATTTTACAACTCTCCACTATTGCAGGTAGACTCTTAGTTCATGAGTGGGCACATTTTAGATGGGGTGTTTATGATGAATATGCTAAAGATGGTGAACAACAGTTTTACGATTCTCCTAAGACTGGCAAAGTAGTGGGTGTGGCATGTAATAGTAATATAAGAGGTATCAACTACCGATTAGAGAATGGTCAACTGGTATTTTGTAGAAATGTAGATCCAGCTACCGGACGATTCCCTGACGAGTGTCGGTATTTACCATACAATCGAAGGAACACCAGAGTATCAGCTTCCATCATGCACAGAGTTTATGTGCCAAGTGTAAGTATTAATTAAATTTACAATTTTCGAGTTAACTACGACTACGACATATCACAAGTCGTAAAAACAAATTATATATGTGTGTTATACAGTGTGTTCTTGACACCTTGAAACCTTTCTGATCACAAAAAAAGATTGCCAAGCAATAAAAAAAAACAAGACAATTCAGTTAATCAAAAAGATATCTGTCATGATATGTGATGTCGGTGTACATAATATATACATTTCAGATCAAATATTTTTGTAACGACGATGACTTGGATTCCAAGAGAATCCACAATTACGAAGCACCAAATAAACAGAATAGATTGTGTGGCCAGAGAAGCACGTGGTCAGTTATACAAGACAGTCCAGATTTTAAAAATAACAACAATCCACCTAGAGATATACCTGATACAACTCCTACATTCAAAGTGGTAAAAGCGGCTAAAACCAGGAGAGTTGTTCTTGCATTAGATACTTCTGGGAGTATGATGGTAGGTCTTCTTATTTGCTTAATTTCTGATTACGTCTATAATAATCTTCAAATTAGGTCCACTATAATGCATCTTCATAACACCACTTGAATTACCAGTTGGAGATTTTCCGAAATGTATTTCAAAATCGAAATTTGTCTCTGACGCCCACTGAATTTGGAAAAAGATAAACATCTAGTTGATGGTTTTTCAACATTTTCCTTTCTATTACGTCTTTCAAGATGGATCGACTGCATTACCCCCCTTGTCCTAAAAATCCATTTCAAAATCTTTTAGAATGATGACGCATCCAACAGATTGCGCCAAGCTACAGCAGACTATATCCATAATGGTATTAGTGAAGATACAGAAGTTGGAATCGTGTCCTTCAATCATAAAGCTAAAATCATACATCCCATGACAACTATATCATCTACTGAAGACAGAGAGCGGATCAAGAGAAGTTTACCACAAAAATCTGGCGGTGCCACAAGTTTTGGTAATGGTTTGAAAAAGGCGATTGAGGTATATGGTTTTTAAAATACTTAATAAAGTTTCGAGTTCTGAAGAATTATACAGGACAGGGGCCCTAAAATGCACTGATACTTTTATTTTTCAGCTTCTAACAAAAAATGGGCAAAACGCTACAGGAGCAGAAGTAATCATTCTATCCGATGGTAAAGAAACGTCTCATCCAAAAATTAATGATGTTGCGGATCAGATCCAATCATCTGGTGCGATAGTAAACATCTTTGCATTCAATCAAGAGACTGACGAAAATCTTTCAGATACTGCTCATTCTTCTGGTAAGTATATTTTAGTTGATATTCCACCATCGTAGAGATTACTATCATTTGGCAATTCATATTTCAAACAATATCATTTTAATGTTTTATTACGTCTTGTAGGTGGACGGTTTTATTTCGACAATGATCAAGACAAATCAACAACTTTCAGTGATGCATTATTTAAATTGAGGAGAGATCCATCACTGAATAGACACGAATCTTCTATTTTGGTAAGTTCTCATTTTTGTTTGTCAAAGGAGTTCTTAACGCAAGAGTAAGATCTGAATTATTTCTCGAAGAAACTAGTCCAGAAAACCAGAAGGATATAAACTTCGGATAAGAAATGGTGATAACAGAAGCTTTGAGTGTTTTCGATTCATAAACACAGACTAACCAACCTATTTGAGTCCCTTTATCATCTCAGTATTTATTATCTTGTATCATGATGTATGCTGCCCAAAAAGGGCGAACAATACCATAAATATCTATCTATCTATCAGTATGTAGTAACCATACCGCAGTTGAGAGGAGTGCATAATATACACGCTATCGTATTTCAAATTCTTAATAATCATTTCAGATGAAAAGTGACTCAGCAGTAATATGGAAGGGTAAAGAACTATTAGGTAGCGCCTTTGTAGATGCAGATATTGGTAGAAACACCATTTTCACTGTATTGTATACCACTGAGGAACCTTTAATATCAATCACCTCACCAACTGGTCGAGTTTATAATAGCAGGTATCCGGAATATAAAATTGATCATTCTTTTAATACAGTACGGATTGAAATACCCGAAATAGCTGAGGTAAGTTGACCAAGATAATCCAGAAGTCAGAACAGCCATGCGAACCAGTTTTAGTAGCTATCCTATGTACAATGCTCGACAATTTGTAAAATTGAAAACTAATTCAATTCAATTGTCAGTGGAAAAACTTATGCCTTACAGATAGGGGAGTGGAAGTACAGTGTCAAAGTCAAAGATAAATATCCACAGAAGGTTACTATCTCAATCACAAGTAAACCACTAGATGATCAACGACATCCCATCTTTATTGATGGTGGGTTATCTTCTGTATCAATGACAACATTTGGAAAAGTGATGATCTGGGCGGAAGTTGGTAAAGGTTCTCATCCAGTTTTAGGAATGGAAGTAACGGCCATTATAGATAGACCATTTGCTGCTCCAACTCGACTTACTCTGAATGACAACGGTGCAGGTAAGCTGATTTCTATGCAATACTAGGACAACATTTTGATGGAAATCCAATACATAATTGTCCTGTTAGGAACTTAAGTCATTTCCCAGTAAAAGGTCTACTATGTTGTGCTAGCGCTCTGTAACATACAGCGTTACGAAAGCAGAGGATTTCCCACTTGTAAATGGGTACGAAAAAGATAGATTTTCCCATGAAGCAGGTGGTCGCTGTAGGGCATCCTTTCAAAACATTGCTGTTTCTATATACTACATGTATCCTAACAGAACACAGTAGTACTATATGTTTGTACTTCAGATTGTCGATTTTGTTTCAAGGTGCTGATATCACAAAAGATGATGGAGTTTATAGTAGATATTTTACACAGTTCAGTGGATATGGTAGATATAGTGTTAAAATAGAAGTCAAAGATCGGAATGGGAGGGTACATCTAAAGAAGACAGTTCTTACGAAATTGGATTATCCTGTTATAGATGTTGAATCTGGAGTGATCAGTAAGTAATGAGATATTGTAGTATTTACCAGTACACCATATCGTAAAAAAATTACTATGGAACACATCGATGAAAAGAGCTCAAAAGACTTTCGAAAACTTTCACTAGTTTATAAACGGTGGTCAAATTTCCAACATTTGGACAATGATGGACAGACAATCAAACTTAGTGGAATGTGAAGTATAACACATAGTATTTCTACTTGCTTCTATAGAAAATATGCAAACATATTCTATTATAGTGCCAGTAACAGACAATCACAAAGTTTTATCTATAGAGCTTCCAAGATCTTTGGGACATAAAATTCATCATCCGGACAACCAAAAGTGGGTGTGATAGACAACATGTTCGGAGGTCTAGCAACATGAACAACGGCTTATCAATATTGGATACTGTAGTGTCCTCATCTGATTATATGTCAACTTTATTATATTTTACAGTAAGAGAGAAAAGAGAAACACATCTAGAAGAATTTCAAACCCGTGTCAGTCGTAGTACCATTGCTGGTAACTTCCTTCACAAGACACGAAACATCACATTAGCACCATTAACACGAGAAGAACTAGATATTGATCTTATATCTCCTGTTAGAATCACTGATTTAGCAGTGATGAAGACATCACACCAAGATAAAACTGTGGTATTACAATGGACAGCGCCTGGTGACGATCTGGATAGTGACACAGGTAAAATGTAAAAGATTCACATTTATCACAATATATTGGGTCGGCGCTGGATTTATTGGGTCGATAAATTGGGTCGAATAGACTAATATTTTAAACTTTACCTTGCAGATTTCTGAACAATTTTTACGCGCCAAAACACATGGAAGACTTATCTCCCCTGAAAGTTTAGACAACAATGGGCAATCAGGGCTTTTACAAGAGAAGTTTTCGTCGTTAATATCAAACGTTCTTAACATCAATCTTACAGATTTGAGTCTATTTTCAGCATTTAAATACGATATTCTTATGGCAAATAATGCTGAAGATATGTTGAAGAAAGAAAAGAGTTCTAGAATACTATCGCAAGAAGATGTTATGCATGGCAATCTAATGGCACCACAAGAAGCAGGAATTCCAGAAACTTTCATACTGAAGATACCTTTGACACCAGGATTGAACACATCATTTGTGTTCTCTGTCCGTGCTGTAGATGAGCAAGGGAATATGGGTGAAAACTCAAACTTTGTGACGATAGGATTTGGCTATGTACCAGATTTTACACATAGTGGTTACCAACCAATCGAAGTTGTTACTCAAGATCCTTATGAACCCTCAACCACTGATATTAATGTTCTTGTTGGGATCGTAGGCAGTCTTGCAGCAGCTATATTATTCACTATAATATTGTCATTGTTCTTACACAAATTTGTTGGAAATGATAAGAATATTCTACATCATAACTTAAAGACAGGAAGTGTTGTGTAGCAAAATCTTGAGGCCAATGTGACTTTCTCCTTTGCAAGCATTCTGTGATAATTGACCATACAATACTACAAGTCTTAAACCTGAATAAAAAGTGAGTGTTTCTCTCTTGCTGTTTTTTGTGTGTTGCTACAGCAGCAATTGCTAACCTGATGTTAAAACAATGTTCAGTTCAGTCCTAGCTTCACAATTTATGGTAACCAATCATACAAACTGTTAAATGTTAGTTGAAATACAAATGGTGATATTTCACAAGCACATGACAAAATTTGTATTGAACACAGCAATTGATTGGTTGATTGATAGATTTTGTAGAGCCTTAGAAGTAATTAGATTATAAGTAAAACATCCTTAGAACAAACACAAAAAGAAATTGTTTAAGAAGGGCTTGATACCAGTGTATACAATTGAAAAGCATTATACAGGATATATAAAAAAGATTTTTTTAAATTGTTTATTCAAAGTTTTTATTCCATATTTTTCTATTAGTTTACATCCACCAATGCTTATAGATAGATATAATACTATAAATAGATCATTAATTAATAATATCAATTTAAAACAATAATTAGGAGGAATGTCATGAAACAATATAACAAGAAAAAAACAATACAAGATCTTTTAACAAGAATTTTAAAGGAGTAAAGACATTTAATTATTGGCTTTAAAAATTAATAGAACTCCATCATAATCAGGATCACTGAACACAATGAAAGTCTGTGTTAATCTATAAAACATAAGATTTTTCAGACCATTCTCACTATCTTAAAAAGTTTCTAAAATTGATGTAAATGATTTTAAATCGAAATTTCAACTGTCATTTTTAAAGTCCTTACTTCAGCTAATCAAGCTGTAAGTGGATATGAACATTTTTCAGGATAGATCAATGCTAAAATCCTATCTAAAATCCAGATGGTAGACAGGATCCTTGAGAGCTGAAGTTTTTATCCTTGTAAAATTTCATTATTTCCTTCTGAGGCCATTATATTTGATTTTTGATAGTAGATAAGCACATTAAACTTTCATTTAAAAGAGTGGTTTTGGAATCTAAAATCAAGCTCTACCAGCTGTTTAAGCTAATAATTAATAAGTGTTAATCCCTTTATTTCAACCATACCATATAAAACAACATGAAACAGAAAACAAACCTTTCATCATTCATTCATAATTATGCCTGTCATAAAGAAAAAAAATTGCACATTTATAATACTTAACAATATATTGTAACAACAAAGGCAAGGTGAGCAGCTTCTACCAAGGGGAATGCTAAATCCAAACATACTACCAGATCATATACCCCAAAAAATATCGTATACATTCAGGGTCACAGTAACACTATGGGTGGACTTGAACTAAGCCTTATCTGCCACAAAAAAAAAAACAACATTCAACTGAGGTTTTCATTATATTAAATGCAAATAAATAATAATTGCTTTATAATATCATAATTCAATTGTATAAATACTAACAAAACACACATAAAAAAGAAAACAGGAACTATTAAGGTAACTAAATGTAATATCCTAGTCAAACATTATTATTAGAAATCAATATGGAAATTCATATACCCCTTATTGTATTTAGTAGTAATTAGTATTCTGTTCCTTAGGTTAGGACAATACAAAACACATCACAATCTTCTATAAAGGATGTTTCATACAGCAAAACATGAATGTGTTTGATACAAATGGCTGACCATCTCATTGTCAAATTCCATCAGTTTCATGATATAGATTATGAAAATAATCTGATATCTATATTGTCTTACTCTTACTCATTCTCTGATTGTTTTAATTAGAAGAAATCCAAAGTTAAGATTTTACTTTGGAAATATGCCTGACGATTGCACAGTATAAAACTCAGAGTAACAACATGTTTCAAGTTCTGTTTTAATATTTCTATAATTAGTTCTATGAAGATTTCAAATACATGTGAGCTAATATATAAGTTACGAGACAAACTCCTTTTAAGGGAAAATTTTACATCTCTGATAATGATCAGTTCAGATTATAACAATTGAAATCAATATTCAAAATATCTGGATTTCACAAAAGAACTTGAGCAAACTAACAGACTTTCTTTATCTACAGATAGCTCACAACCATGGCATTTAGATCACTTATGGTAGACTTAGAGGGATTGTAAAGAGGTTTTCTTATTTCTTTATGTCTATAAGGGGCACTGGTAGCATCTATTTTCTATCAGACGTCTGTGGTTCTTGCAATTCCACCAAAGCTGAGTGTTTGATGACGTCACAAATCGCAAAGGACCTTATGTGATAAAGTATATTTTTGCAATTTGTTACAGGAATCACTGACTGGAATGGTAAAATATTTTGAAAATCTCTTCCAAATCCCTTTAAGGTGGACTCAAGTCAACATGATTCAAAGCATTGCATCTTGCAGATGAAAAGAAATAGTAAGGTCAACTAGGAGTATTAATTTTTGAAATTGAAAGAAGAACGCCACCAACAGTGCAGTGCTCGGGAAACCATGCAGCTATTTGATTATCCAATTGCTAACTGTCTTTGCAAATTAGTTGTGTCATTTGACCTGAGCCATCCTTTAATGTAAATATAATATTTGTTCCAATGAAAATATTGTCATGCTACTATAGGATAAATAGCCAAAGACTAACATATATTTACTGTGATTGCTATATTAGTATTATAATCAATAATAATGGGATTTCAGTTATCCTTCAAAGCCATTTCTAACCAATCATCCTCGACAGAATCAGATTCATCTGTATCACCAGCATGTAACAATTTTACATACCGTATCCTTTCCTTCTTTGGTATACATTTGGAAATAATAGAGAATATAATAAACCATATACCAACCAATACACTTGCTGCTTGATACAGAATAGCATACCCAAATATGTCATAAATTAGTCCAGAAATAAGGCATCCAAGGGTGAACCCAACACCAAAATATATAGAAGATAATATGGATCTAATGCTCCGATCTATCATAGCACCCACATTAAAGTCATCATAACTAAGCACAGCAAACCACATAGCAGTATGTGTAAAGGCATGTAAAAGTTCAGCAGGCATAACAGCCCAAGGTGTGGGCAGGAAGGAGTAATACAACACACGCATAGACAGAAAAAATAGAGCTAAGGACACAACACCAGCATTTCCCATTTTCTTGACCATCTTCTGACTGATCATCAACATGGGAATTTCTGCAAAGGCACCAATACTGACACACATACCCATATTGAGTTCTCCTCCTCCAAGGTCTTCAATCACCCAGAATAGAAAGTTATGATAAGATGAATACACCAAACCCATTATTAATAGAGTTAAGATGTATAAGAATGCTTGACAATCACAACATATAATCTTCAATCCTTGCACAACCTTTGAATTGAATTCTTGTTTCTGAGGAGGTGGTATAGGATAGAAGAAGGCTACAACAAATGTGATAGCTAAGAATCCACCAAACATATAGAAGTGTAGAAGGAAATGGTTAATATACAGTGGAAGCATGCAGTCTGTATAATGCACTAATAAAGATATGCCTATAGGAAAAAAAACAAAGGCAAAGTTCCCACCTAAGCGTTGTTTTCCATATTTCTCCAAATCATCAATTCGATCCAGAAAATCAAACCATGAATCATCAGCAACCTTTTCAATAGCACAACTCAATAATTCCCCGATAATAATCACTAATAATACTAAAAGGAACAGTTGAATCTTTTCACTATCCATATTAGTCCATAGACTCTCACTGCGTTTCATGGCATCATCCCATGAAGATTTGATGCTTCTCTTTACACGATGATTAGCTTGAGTTTGAGATTCTTGCTTAACCTGAGCTTGAGATTCTTCCTTGAGCATATCCCAGATAACATCAATTTCCTCTGGTGAGACATTCAATTCAGGAGCTTTGAGGCGTATTAAGTCATAAAGTTCCCCACTTGTCGTGTTCAAGTTCAACAAATCATCATATGTTAATTGCATCTCGTTTATGACCTCTTGAGCAACTTGTAAAAGCTGATCCTGGCTTGGAGTAGAAGGCTCATTGATTGGTGGAATGACTGTTCCGATTGTGGTTTTCATGCTAAGAGTTGTTGGAAGCTCTGTGGTTGGAAGGTTTGTAGTTGTGGAAGGCACATTTGTTGACATTGAAATTGTTGAAGTAGATTCTGGAAATTCTGAAGCAAGTTTTGGATTTGTTGAAGTATTTTCTGGAATTGCTGAAGTATATTGAGGATTTGCAGGAATTTTATCATTGGATTTGGAACTATCTGAACCGAACAATGGTTTTAAATAAGAGGGAAGAACTAATCTGTTTGATGAGTCAAGACTATTGTTACACATATCATAATTTGATGTGTGTTGGTAAACAACTGTCAAAGATAAATAAGAGGCAGCAAACATAAGCACAGAAAACATCAACACAAAGCGTCTTTTATTGTACGAAATGGCACATCTTGCCCACAGTGGTGCCCACACAAATCCTGTTATAGTTTTAAAGGCAATAATTATACCAGTTTCTGTGGCTGTCATTCCAAGTCTTCTTAAAAACACTGTTAGAAAGGGCAGAAGACATGCTTTACTTGCAGCAAAGAAGAAGTGGAATAAGTTACAGATTAGTACAGCTTTGTTAATATTGACTGAAGGATCTGCCGCTCCAGTTCTCTTACGAGAAAACAACACATCTGTATCTGTCTTCATCTTGAACTATTGTTGGTCATGAGATTTTATAATGAATTGTTTCAAATAATTATAACCTGTAAAATATGAAAAAAAGTTGTATCACCAGATCTTAAATTCTGGTTGGAAACTTCTAAAATCAATAGCATTTTAAGGGACATCATTATCTGTAAATTGGCCCTTAATAATATTACAGGTAAGGCGCTTTGTAAAGGCTCAAAGTTAACCTCCAGAATATACATAACTTAATCACTTTCCCAACCTACCAGACTGTCCCATTAAGTCTTATAAGGTGCCAAAATCATGCAATCATGTTGTTAATTTGGGGTATTATAAAGAATCTTTCATTTTAAAATCAATTCTATCAAGCAGTGGAATTAGAGCTTTGGAAATCACAGACACCAAGTCCGAAAAATTTTAGTTCTATCCGCCTAAAGGTCTAATATCTCCAAAAAGTGTGGATGTAGATTACAATTTACGTTTATCAGTATTTACATTGTAATAAATCTCTAAGTCAATTGCTTTAAGGGATAATAAAACCATAACAAGGGGTATCTTACAAATAATCCCAACTTCTTAACTTTACGCAACTTTTTATTTACAATCTGTTGCTCATTATGACTCGTATATGGTTGTCGTAATATGGTATTCGTGGACGGTAATATTTTCATAATTTTAACTTTAACATAAATGAATGCAGGTTTAAGCATGAAACAAAATGGAAAATCAATATTGACACCTTCAAAACTTCAGTAAATCGACAAATAAAAAGATTGCTAAAAACTGTCGACAATTACGACATTAAAGACTCGTCAGTGACATTATTGCCAGCGTGTAAATACCTGAAAATGGCTACCGCGTCATCTGCTAACGAAAACAAACTAGGGTCAGGCAAAACAGAGTCAGTGGCAGATAGCAAAATGGTTGATAACGAGTCAAAAGAAAAAGTGAGTTCTGAAGGAGCGAAGAAAATGGATGCCACACCCAGTCTTGGAGGAGTGGAAGAGAAATTTAATCAGGTATTGATTTGTCAATTTAACATTTTTTTTGAAAAAAGTTAGGTGTTGAAATATTCAGTAATTTCAGGTGAGAAATTATATCATCACAAATAGTCAGAACATTGATGTAGGGGCAATGATGATATGATTATATCTTTTGATTATTATGGACTTATTTCTAACAGTTTACTAAATACTAATAACCTTGCAATCTTGCTCAACAGGGACATTAATTACACCTGGATACACCTGTCCTTGTTTTCTTTATTATTTATATGTGACTTACCTTCCCTAAAATCAGTAGCGTAGGTCTCTAAACTCAGTCTGTGCACAACAAGTTAAATTCTGAAGTTAGTCTCTCCAATTTGTAACTTAGGCCTATAAGCTTAACTATTTTGACAAGTAGACCTACAAGCATTTGATCTGTCAGTTGTGTAGAGTAATACTTGATCATTAAAGGTTAAAAAATACAGCAGTCTTGACATCCTGTGATTGAAAACATTATGCAATACCAGTACCTTGCCTCAAAGTGCAAATCCATATTCTCTTGAGACCACATATTAGGCCAAGTAAATAAATATAATATGCATACAAACATATATTTCTTCGCTGAAAAAATATTAATATCGATTTTCGCATCATTAAATTTGAACGATAAAATGAACAAATAAAAATGCTTGATACAAAGTATGTTCACAACTATCAAATTCAAGCTGTAACCACTTATGTAAAGTAGAATGATTGAGAAATGATTCCAAGTTGATAATGTAACTGTAGAAATGAATAGGAGCTTAAAATTTCTTATCAGGCCAAACTGAAATTTCTCATATATATATTATCAACCTGTATGATTTTATTGAATATATATATGCCATTAGATGAGGATTATTGATTTATTTGTAGTAAAATAAATAGCAAAGCTATCAGCTATCAATGGTGGAATATTCAATCTGTTGTGATCAAACATAAAACTTAGTTTGTGAGAGAATTAGTTGTCTAAATAATTGCTTTACAGAGAAAAATTTCATCTTCGTATAGCGACTATTTTTTAGTGAGGTTCTAGTTGGTTCTTAACATGACGCATTTGCATGATTACTTTGAGCAAATGGCGGCTGTGGGTTCAATTCTCTATTGGCGATTGATAGTCCAGTTTCCTTGAATAAGTCATCTTCACTGTAAATGGGTCAAATAATCAGGAAAAAATATAGTTGTTTCTTTCTTTCTTATTAAATACTAACATACTAACTAACTAACATACATACTGACTACAGCTGTCACTAGATTCATTAGTATGACTTATTTTGCATAAACTATAGGCCTACAGTGCTATGTATAGGACTAGGCCTACTTATTTTGGGGTAATTATCCAGGCTTTTATTAACATTCTACCATGTTGATATGAAAAAATAGATAAGGAGATTGACATGGACACTTGGTGAATTAAATACTCAGAACTGTTTATATTGGTGATCAAATTAAGTCAATATAATTGCATTTGTACAAAGATGCCTTACTGGTTAAAATAAAACAGGTTACAGTAATCTATGTATCATAGCTACAGACAGTTTCCTTAAGGGTTCATCAATTGATATGCAATGCTTGAGTGCAATTTATTTTAAATTGTAAGAATGGCTTGCTCTAATAATCACAGTAAAGGAGGTTAAAATATTTTAAATATATTTGGTATATAAACTCTTTTTGTTAATTATGAAATGAGTTTTTTCCCCAAATTCAAAGATTTTAACTAGATTAAATTATGTTTTATAGCTATGAAAGAGTTACGAACGACTCTCTCTTCTATAAATGAAGTAAGAAAAAGGCATCAGAAATCAATATATTTGTTAACTTTAAAGCTGAAAAATTTGAATAATTAATGTTGCCAAATTTATTTTTGAGACAAATTTTTAATTACCTTCCTTTGTTGATGTCTTACTGTAATTCAAAACCTGATTTGACTATAAAGATATACAGTAAGATAAAGTCATAAAGTTGATTTAGACCTATTTGGTACCTTTATGACTTGCAAAGTTATGTTTCTTCCATTCTAGTATTTGGTCAGTCCTATGTTAGCAGAAATGGAGAAAAATGTACAGAAAAGCACAGAGATATTGGATAGAATAAATGCGTAAGTGTAGCAATTTCAGTCCTTTTACTTTTGTTTAAAAATGACTACCCAGCCCAGCATATCTTAATTCAGTGCGGTTATTTATCTTCTGTCCCAAAAGATACTTAAAGAGGTTTTCTAGCCTTTTTTTATGTGTATCAGGGACACCTTTGACTTCTATTTGTTACATTCCAATTCTTCGTCCAATGGCTGTTGTTCCTACAATTCCAGAAAGAATTACTGGGAAATAATGTAGCAAGCGCAAGAGAATTCGTAACCATTATACCATCAGACCACAATAACAAAATAATATGTTATCTCCCTTTAAAAGATGGTGGCATTTCTTACTGAAAATTGACGATTCATTCACATTTTGCTTTACTGTGGCCTTATATAATTCTTTACTGTGTCTTACATTGCTAAGATTTAACGGAATGGAAGAGTTGTATGATTTTTGTGCAAATGTGAAATATCCCCTGAAAAACTGAAGAAAAATTTGTCTTGCAGCTGTTATTCTATAAGTATCCTACATACTAACTTTACTACTTCATGTAAGAATATATGAATTTGACTAGTATCAGTAAGAATATTTGACTTGTTTATTTTGAAGACAAATGGAAGAAGAAAGAAAGAACAGAATAAGACAGAGTTTAACAGCACATATACCTGAAGCCTTAAAAGGAAGGTTAGTTGGCAGTTTTCCTCTTACAGGAATGATAATTACAGTATTTGAATATTGATACCAAAATACTCCTTCAAAGATTTGATTCCAGTTATCAACTATTGAACTTTTATTTAGGTTTCTTATTGATGACATAATCTTCTATTTGAACATATATAAATCCAATTTTCATTTGAGTAAATTTTTGTCTTTTCTTCCATATTTATTTGCCAAAGCTTGTCAAATTATCTTAACATATAAATCCAATTTATATTTGAGTAAAATGTTTGTGCCAAGTACATTTTCTAAAAACATTCAAATTTTCCTAATCAAATTTATTAATAGATTGGTTCAAAGAAATATTGGGCAGTTTCAGAAAAAGTTCATCAAACTTTTTTAATGGCATGGCCAATCATTTAATAAACTTGTTGTTTATTTAAACAGTGGACAGAAAATAGAAAATATAATGCAGACTATAGAAGAATTGATAGTTTATGATGATATTGGTGAAGAAACAGAAGATAAACAACATGAACGGTAAAATTATTTAAAACATTACTAATATATTCTTGACAGTAAAGTAATTGTAGAGGTTATCAACCAATTTTTATTTAAAGGTCCTGTCAGATTATGCCAAAGTCATTCAAAGAGATTTTTTGTATCTTGGAATGTGAAGTCAAGTTATTTGAAGCTTCTGTTAGCATACCTTCTTATTATCACAAATTCCATCCAAGCTATCATTTTTTTGAGATAGTGATAGTCAAGTATTTCATAATAACAGGAACGTGTCATGTATCATTTTTTCCAGTCTCTCACAACGGTCTTTCTCATGTCTAATTTGACTTTTTTGCCTTTCAGACAACAAGCAAGAATAATGAAGTTAACAAACCATGGCCAAGCTTCAGTATTAGCACACAGTATAGTAGCCTATGTTTCTACATTAGATGAAGAACATTTAAAGAAATTTTCATCCAAAATCACATCAGATTGTGAACTGTGGTTGTCTAGATTATTTAGGTAAGAGCAAACTATCTTTACTGCACATGGCACAATATTGTGAGAAGATATTGATAGACTTGATAATGAGTGAGACTGGAAGTGTAGCTTAGTAGTCGAAACAGTACATGGTAAATTTCCAACAGGTTATTCATGACAGGTAGAGGGCTGACATTAAATATGTGTGCAATTGTTTGGACTAAGTTTGGCAGCATCTAAACTGAACTATGATAGATGATAATAGACATTGTTTAATGCAGCTGCTTCATTTTCTTGACTTTTTTCAGGTTTCCAGATTCATCAGCAGTATATCATGAAGATGAGAAAGAAGGTTTAGTGAAAGTTTGTCGATTGGCTTTGTATCAGAAATTCCCTAAATACGCTACAGAAGGTTATGATGCCCTATACTCCAGACCTCCTGTTATATATTTAAGTTCTGCTGCTAAACCAGGCCTAGGACATTATCTCTGTTTACAGGTAAGTTCAATCTGGCAATGCATCTGCCAACAGCAGGTAGTCCAGAATTATTTGAAAACATTTACAGTTGGTTAGCTAAAATGATATGGAATTTAACATGCTTGAAATGCGAATGAATTGGTGATCATTAATCAGTTTTATTAGAAAATATAAAATATTGCAAAATTCAATCAAATTAAGAAACTTCTGTACTTTCAGCTTGGTTTACCTCTATCTTGTATATGTACAGTACCATGTAATACTATGTTTGGAGGCACCAGTAAAATGGTAAGTAGGCTTATTTTCTGAAATTTGTGCCAACATACTATATTGTCTTAGTTTAATAATGTTATGTTCATTGAGCTGGATTACTTTCCTCATGGGATCAAATATTGGAAATATGATACATGTTTTCAAAGAAGAGTGAGTACTTGATAAGAGATTAACTGAATACATTTATTGAATTAGAGTTTATTTCAATGATAGACCTTCCTTAAAATAAAAATAAGACCAACTCCTCGATATGTTCATTTTTTTCTATTGTACATAAAATAATACAAACTTGACTTATATACAATGCTTTTAATTGGTCCATAATTACAGGATGTTTCTATGTTAGAAAAGCTGATACAAGATGATATTTCAGCTGCTAAAAAACCCACTCTATTAATAGGCTATGCAGGTAATAGTTTTACTTCAAACTTTAAATGAATAGTCATATACATTGGCATATATTTCCTACTTTGTACTTGAAAATACAAACCCATTTATTTATTCTTCAGTCTTGTACTGTACAGCATACAGAACTCTAACCCTGACTACTGATACTAATAAACTTTATCTCTATCATGTCAATTTCTTTATTTCAGGAACTCCACAAGTTGGCCATGTTGATAATTTACAGAGATTACAAGATATCTGTAAGAAGAATTCTATATGGTTACATGTAGAAGGGTATGTATTTTATAACATTTGTCTTGTATTATAAGCAATGAATTTGTTGAATTTTTATTGCCAAGGCCAATGTTTGTATTTAAAAAGAAAATCACTGATACACATACAAAGCTTATAATGCCTCTCTTGAATCTATTTATGGCTTAAACAAAATTTGTTACTTCTTTACCCATGAAATTATATGTCATTACAGTTATGGAAACAATCTGTCTTTCCTTAATTCATTTCTAATGTTAAATTTCTTTGTACTTTCAGCAATAATTTAGCCACATTAATGATGTTTTCTGTACCTTCGTCTATAAAATCAGCTAAATCTGGAGATAGTATGACTATAGATTTAGGTAGATGGTTAGGTATACCAGCATTACCTTATTCTGTATCCTTTGCCACTAAACAACAAAAACACAAAATGGAAGTATAACTTTCAAGCCAGTATTTACATTCTTACAGGAAGTGATGAGCTACAAATCATTTATATCATTAATATCTACAGATAACATAACATATTTCAAATGTTACACAATTTATCTCTTTAAGTATATTATTTGATGACTTGATTCCCTTAACATATCTATAGACATTATTTAAAACACCAGATCCAACTTTAGCCCATTGTGCTGGATTAAATCATTTTAATCCTAGATTAAAGTTAAGCTGTTTATCTATCTGGATCTGTTTACAAAGTTTAGGTCATGATGGTATTGTCAGTAGAATTAAAACATCTACACGTTTGGTGAGTTAAATCCTTAACTTCAGTTTTGAGAATCAGACATGGAAAGTCATTTGTATTCAGGGAATTTAAAAGATGAGAAATAGAAATTTCATGTTTTATCAAGAAGCTTTTTCAGGAATGTCATACAAAAATATATTTTAGGCAACACTAAGATTATCATATGAATTGTATTTTATAGGCGAAGAAATTATTTGAACATTTAGATAAAATACCAACCATTAAACAAATAGTAAGTATAAAATTTTGGTCATACAAACTAGTGCATTCAGTTAAATGATTTACATTTTGCAGATGGACTCATTTTTGTGCTTTGTGTTTAAAGAACAGAGACTCACCACCAATATTGCATTCAAAATTTATGTTAGATTTTACCACATTTGATCTGACGGCATGCTCAGGAAATTCCAGTTAGCATCATGTCTTTGATCATAACTCATGAGAGTGGTCTCCCCCTTATAATGCAGTCTTCAGTTGAAACATTTTTCATTATTTTATTTTAGAGTAGAGAAAAGAAAGAAACACAAAGAGATATAACATCATTAGGTGATTTGATATCTAGAGCTATTAATGCATTGGTAGGTACATTTCATTTCACCTTTCACGTTGAACAATGATTTGATTTTTCCTTTAATCGTGACCCCTTGATGGGCAAACACACAAAGGCAATTTCCTATTGAAAAGTTGCGCAATGTGTGGAACATCTACAGTTGGATATCTAGATATTGTAGGCTGGTGTTGCTGTACTGCTATATTGTCTTCAATGATCACTATATCCAAAAAAGGAGAAAAATAGTTAATCTCAATTTCATAAAATAAATTGTCCATCTAATTCTAAATGTATTAATTCTACTCTTATATTATAGTTGGTATTTGAAATAGTAACACCTACAGTTGTATTTAAATATGGTGAAGATACTACTGCTCCAGGTTAGAATAATTTTACAACTTTTTCTTTTCAACACATTTTAAACTGTCCTGAGTAGATGAAGAATCTATCTCATCGTCATAACATTTTAAGAAGAAGTTTATAATTATATATGGAATATAAAATGCTGAGATGATAATAATTTGTATTTTGTAGGAGCTGTGATAGCACCTTATGCTTCTAACAATACAGAGGATACAGAGTCTAATCTTGATGATAATGTACAGTATTACAATGCTTTAAATAATTGGGTAAGAAGATTTTCACAGATTCAATCCTCAATCATATATATTTATTTCATATCACATAGAACTTCAGCTGATTATTTCTGAAGTAGGCATGGTTACTCTGCACAGTAGACTGGATAGCTTTGAGGTTGGGGCTTTGAACCTAGTCAGATATCTACTTCCATATGAGAGCATAAAAATGATGATGTGTACAAAGATATTTGATGACTATAAAATTCTTTCTTTTCTTACATCAAAATGTTTATATCCTCAATAAAACTCAGTATAATAAATAGATCTGTTTCTGAGATTGTACTACATAAAACTCTGTATAACAATATATACTCGTATTTTAGGTTCTATTTCTATATTAATTATTTTTGTATATTTACAGTTAGTTGATACATTACAATGTACCGTGCCTAAAGTACCAATAACATCAGTAGATGTCAATAGAGAGGGTGTCTGTATCAGATATTCACCTTTAGAAACTGCCCAGTGTAAGTTTACCAAAAGATCAAAAAATATTGTTTATAGATTGTGTTATCT
>NW_008709715.1:4260382-4308682 GCF_000327385.1 Lottia gigantea | reverse complement strand
TTAAGAGGTTTTGTTTTGTTGTTTATAGTCAGTGAAACAACAGAAGAAGATGTAGAAGCTTTTGTCAACTGTTTAACAGAAAATTTGGTAAGTAATTAACCATTTGTTTGGACACAACTCTTTATGAATTATTTTTCTTAAATTTCGATTTTTATAAAACAAAGAGTTAAAAACGTATATATTTTCTTAATTTACTTTTATAATCACTCAAACTAGGAGTCACTGTTTATTACTAGTGAGTTTATCACAGGTATGTTGTTTACAGTACAAATACTTCAGCAATTGTTTGCCGAGAAACTTGAAAATTTGTCATGTTGAATTCTGAAATGGATAATGTGACATAATTCAGTTTAGTTATTTTGCTATTGCAGACTGCACAGAAAAATGTAGAAATCAAAATTAGTCAAATCGAAATCATGAGTTTTCTGATTCTGTATCATATCTTGTTTTATAATCATCAAAATATCATGCTTTTACTAAATGAATTGTGTAATTTTTGTAGGCAGTATTAGATGCCACAGTGGCTCAGAGATCTCGATTCCGTTCTGTTGTAGAGAGCAATCCTAATTTAATATTAGTTCAGTTAGATTCATGGGCTGGACTAGGAGCTGTAAGGTAAGGAATATGTAACAAGCACTTTTCCTTGGTTCCAATTCTGTTTTGGTTTAAAGTGACCTACGCAATTTTTCTTTGAACAATGTAAATTGTGTGATGCTACCAAAACATTGAACTAATATGGATGATTTTGTTTTCATCAGGCAAAAAATCTGCCATTAGCATCAGGTTTTAAACCAGCTTTCAAATCACTTACAAGTATGTTCTGGACAACAATCAAGAATTTGTGCGTTTTTAGGTATATACCAGATCATTGGTTGAATAAAGAAGAAACTGATAGAGCTAAAGTTGATATTAGTAATATTAATAGTGAATTGGTACATAAATTAAAATCTATGGATACAGCCTTCTCTACAGGTAAATATAATATAACACTATATCAATAACTATAAAAATATCTACACAAGGGACCTTATGCAGAGTATTAACTGCATATTATTGTGGTTTTTGGGTTTTCGGATTTTATTCTTCTGTACAAAATGACCTATGATGCCATAACACAAAGTGGAAAATTTTGATTAACATAGTCTTAAAAATTTCTTAGTCTTAAGGTTCTCTTTTTACCAAACAAGGCAAAGTGGACTTTTTTGTATGGTGTCTACAATCTCAATCTTAATCATTTTAATGATTTTGTCACCATGTATACATTAAATGTATGATATAGAAATTTCATTATAAGTATTATGGCTTTTAGAGGTATATATCAGTAGAAGTATCGCAATAATGACATTGACCTATTCTAGACTAAAGTTATTTTACACTGTGTGGGTGTTACTTTCTTACAAGATATATTATTTCAATAATGGACTAGGTATAATTATATTTGATATTGATGTACTCTATAATTGATATAATAAGACTCATAACTAAGTTACAAGGTAGCCATATATATATTCAGTACAAATTGATATTATATAAAATAATGTTATAAAATTAAAGCTGGATGGTGCTCAGTTGGGAAGGCAAAGCAGGGCACTATTTCAAAATGCCTTATGGTACTCTGCGATAGGGTTTGTCAACTCCTCATCCCTTTCAAAGAGTCCACTTAGCTAATAATGTTTATTAAGTATATCTATGTCTTTCTATCTGAAAGCTTCTTAGCTCAAAAGCTAGTCAAATTGCTGGTACAGTAGGTAGCAATTGATTGATAGAAAAACATATGTAAATGATAAATCATATGTTACTGTATATTTTAGGTCATTGTGATGATAACAGGGTATGTGTAAGGTTTGGTTTAATAACATCTAATACTGACGTAGAAGAACTAATAGCTCTAGTTCAATCTACTGGTAAAGAAATAGAAGAATCCTCAAAGGTATTTTTAGACTTGTAATTCTTATTTGTTAGTTGTAAACAAACGAAATTTTGAAACTTCATTCTGAAAAGTGATTAAAAGGTCTTGTACTTTGTAAATCTGTCTTCAGATGACCACATGATCCCTTTCACAATGTTTGAATTGCTTACTTCGTCTCAGGCTACTCTTTGAGACAAACTTGATTTCCTAAGAATGTATACAATGTTTATATTTAATGATTCATATAAAACATTATATTAACAGTGGTTTGATATATTTTCAGTATTTAGAATCTTTATCGGAAATTATTAAGAAGAATATAGAAACAGCTAATCAAGAATTACAGAAAGAAAATGAAAGTAAATTGTTACAAGAGGTAAAAGGGTCTATTTTGATTGGCTTTGACAGAAAATCTGAGCTACCATTTTATCCTTTGTAGGTGTTTACACTAGCCATTGATGGTCAAATTCTGACTGTTATACCATATCATCCAGATTTAATCAGTTCAGTTAAAAACAAATCTGAACAAAATTAATGAATTTGAGAGCAGCAATTGGCTCGTATTAAAGCAGATCTCTTAGAAATGACATGCATCCTACAGGCTACACCTTCAACATGGTCTATTGTATTTTTCAGGGTGTTATGAGACAAGTTCCACTTGTAGGCTCGTTAATTAATTGGTTGTCACCTACTAAAGAAACAACTAAAGGCAGAACCTTTAATCTTACATCAGGTAAACTATTTACTGTGGGTTAATGGGGCTTTGATTATGTCTCAGGAAATAGCTGTCATAGTTGCCAAGGTTACTGATGTACCTTTGCAGATGTCAGAAGTTAATGGCTATCATTTGATGAATGAAGCAAATTGACCCATCATTGTTTAAGATTCTATCATAATTGCCCATCCTGTTCATATATTGATAAGGTTCTCCTGCAGATATATCTTTCAAATAGTTTTTCAATATATTTTCAGTTGATTAGATATCTCAACTGTACATAGAGCATTTACTTCATTGTACATTGCAGTTGCATCAATTATTGATCAATAGCTCAATAAGTGATTTATATTGAGTTTTTTTATTTTCAGGAACAATTGAGAGTACAGAACCTATTTACAAATATCATATGCAAATTCAACCTAATGCATCAAAGCCAAGTTCACCCAAACCCCAATCGTCCCCTAAACCATCCACATCACCATCATCACTAGCTACACCTTTACCCTCATCACCATCACCAACAACATCACCAGCAACATCACCTGTAGAGAAAACAGCGGGTGACGTTAAAGCTGGTATTATAAACCAGACAGAAGATACTTCTAAATCTCCTAAACCCAGTGAGAAGCCAGCAGATTCAACTGGTCCAGCCACTTCTCCAGTAGAAGCTTTAAAAGCTACAGAAGCTGGAGAATCAGTGAAGGGGTAAGTTTTACTTTTTACAAATATTTGATTGCTATATTATTATGTGAAGTAATAACATTAGAACTAGTATTTTGAATCAATATGAAATACACACCTTATCCTGTTTTTGAATAAATTTTCAATCAACTTAAGTATCATACTAGTATTTTAATTAAAACATCCACAAGTTTAATCGGAGTTAATAAACTTGTCTTAGTTGTTATTTATTTACTATTCATTGATACAGTAAAGTCAACCTCTTAATCTTTATGACAACTTTACCATTTTGTTGATCTCATATCATTCTGCTTTTAATGAAATGAATGTTTTATATTTGACAGGACTGATAACATAGAGAAGGTGGTACAGGCTGAACAATGAGGTGTTTTAGAATTCTATTTATAATTGTGATTTATTGTTGTATTAATTTGTATATTTGTTTACCATGCCATTCCATCCTATAGGTTTCCACACACAACAATGATCTAGTAAATATTATTTGCTGTATATGCTATACCATGCACCCTTTGTTACCCTTTTTTTATTAGACATTTACCATAACTATTGAACATAAACTTCACAATTTGGTCCTTCCACAGAACCATGGTACTGTCTAACAGACATGGGGTCAAAAATATTTGCAGTGGGGTCAAAAATAGTTGCAGTGTTTCAATGTATTTTTCAAGGCTAAGCTTAAAAACAAAATGGAATTCTTAATATCTAATGTTGGTCTTTCCATGTTGATTAAGCCATTAGAAGTCAAATTGCGTTTTGAAGCTATGATATGAACTAATTATATCACTGTTCAATGAGCAAAGCCTACTCTAGAATAAGCTATTCAAGCACATGTTGTGTTTAAAAAGAGGTCTGGTTGTTCAGAAACCAGAGAATGGTAACGGTAACTGTAAAATTCTGATCAAGTTCACTTTTCTCTGATAAAATTGAACCGAGCCATTTTGATCAAAAACAAGTGCAATGTAGATGAGATTATTGAAGGTTATATTAGTTTTATTGCTTTGTCTAAATCCAGTTTCTGTCCCTAGGCAAATAAAAACTGTGTGTGGGAAGTTTGTTTGTTAAAAATTTCTAGTGGGTTACTATCATTACATAAAATTTCTAGTGGGTTACTATCATTATATAAAATTGCTAGTGGGTTACTATCATTTAAAATTTCCATAGGGTTACTATCATTATATAAAATTTCCAGTGAGTTACTATCATATAAAATTTTCTAGTGGGTTACCAGTGGGTTATTACCACTACTATCATTTAAAATTTCCAGAGGTGGTATTGTAAATTGCTACTTTAAGATAATAGATGAAATCCAGACTATATGCACCAAATGACATTTAGACTAAATTCATTAACCTATGAATCTGTACTTGAAACACACTCTATTACTTCTCAAGCTTAAAACACACTCTATTACTCCTAAAGGTTTCGCAAACTACAAAAACAAACAGATAACATCTATATCAGGCCAGTAGGTTGGAGTAACCAGGTATATATTGAATTTGTAAATATTGTGGGTTATAGATCTATGTACCTTATATAAAACTATATATATAGAAAATTGAATTTAATATGCACAATTTGAATTAGTTTCCAGTTCAGAATTTAATATTTTTGTAGATGTTTTGTGTTAAAATTTGAGTGATGGCTCATAAAATATTCTGATGGGATCAGATAATTTTTGTGATGGCAATATGTGCTTATTTTATTGAAATCCAGAATAGAAGAAAAAAAACTTGTTAAATATCACAGGAAAAATATATACTGAGTGTAAACCTAGTAATTCTTCTTAAAATTAAACACAAAGAAGAAGAGAGTTTCCTTTGAGTTGAGAACCAATCTTGGGCTTTCTTTATTTGAAAATTCCCTGTATAATGATATAGATCTTAGTATTTCACGACTGTTAAGTATTTTGTTATAGTTTTTATATTATAAGTTATGTTATTAAGAGTTTTATTAGAATTTATATTTATAATGTTATAACCTTATTTAACATTCTCATTTCCAAGTGTAAAATGAGCCAATAACACTATATAATAAAATTTGTCAGCCATCTGTTAGCTACTATTACCTTTATTTGTGTTTGCACTGCATTTGTATAGATTTCTTCACAGGATCACTAAAATACTGCAAAAATTGTAATAATATTAACTATATCAATAAAACATGTTGTCGAAGGCTTTATGAATAACATTCCTGGACTCTTTCAGTTTATAATACATGTAAGTGCAACTCTCTTATTGCAAAAAAAAATTCTTTTTTTTTATATGCAATGATCTCAGAAAAGTTTATGCAAAACTGCTAAAAAAAATAGCAAAATGAAGTTTTTTCTGTGGAATGAAAAGTGAAATTTCACATTTGCATTTTATATTTTCAATGATTATTTTTATGAACTTTTATTAAACAGATTCTTTTTACTTCAATGTGACATATATCAATTTCTTATTGTCTTTTCATTTTCAATTTTTACAAAAACCTTTAACTGGTTGATATTATGAGGAAACATTATTCTAAACTAAAGACTGCAAGAAATCCAACATAATGGTATTAGATTCCTGGGTTTATAATAGAGATATTAAATTTCATTTTGTGACCATAAAAAACAGGGTACAAATATAGATTTAATATTAATTTCCTTTTTTTAATGATCCAATTTAGATATTTTAAATTGATTTGGAAATTGAAATT
This sequence comes from Lottia gigantea, assembly GCF_000327385.1. Taxonomy (NCBI): domain Eukaryota; kingdom Metazoa; phylum Mollusca; class Gastropoda; family Lottiidae; genus Lottia; species Lottia gigantea. Next base: position 4,302,671 of record NW_008709715.1, on the reverse strand, counting down.
ATTTAGTTATTTCTTCCTTTTTCATTCCAAACTTTAAAAAAAATTAATTTCTTGCATCCAAATCTTCTGTTTAGTTTTTATTTATTATAAATCCAATATTTATTATGTACAGTTCTTTGTTAATTTTGTGTAGATTGTTATATATTTATTGACAATATAGGGAGACTATTTTATAAGTGTTTTTATTATGTTGAGGGATGTATGAATTCTAGGTCAGCAATTTGTTACAATGTGGCTATCTTTGACAATAAAATTGGAAGTTAATTGCCTTATTTCTTTATTAAATACAGTGATATCAAACAATAGTCCAGTCTTTACAATCTAATTAAATTTAATTAGAATTTTTCTGTGGGTTACTAAACTCACCATTCCTAGTCTGACAAAAATTTCTTTTTTTTTGGCCCAATTCTAGCTTCTAAGGCCTTCTTAATTAGCCCAATGAGATGTAGAAAAGGAGTAAAAAAACATTTGTCTCATTAATTTCTTTCAAGTAACTTTACAAAAAGCATTTAACCACATTATTTCTTCTACAGTTGAAAGACCAAGGGTGAATGACATCTTTACAGGAATTGTTATATCTGAGTTATTGATATATCTTTATTTCATATATCATCTAAAATTGTGATTGCATTATGTCAGTGTCACTTAGAAAGGACATTTAATAGGAAATCATCTTATGTTATTAGTAGAATTATATAAAATGATGTAATTTTAAATGCTCACACAACATTAAAAGAAAACCTGTTGTAGAAAAAACTAAGTACGGTAGTCCTGAAGTCCAACATGTTTCAAGAGCACAATGGACCTCTTCTTCAGGGACAGACACACATGAAATGTTTAATGGTGTCACTTTCCTCAATTGACACTTTCCTTGGTTGTTGCTAATTAACATTCCAACATTCTTCTCAAGGTAGTAATCCAATATGGCTCCAAATGATGAAGTGTCTTGGCTATTTTTTTTTTATTGAATGATAACCCATGTGTTGTGCTATAGAGTATCCACATTATTTTGATCAACTAAAAATGGACCAGTAAAAACTTTGTGAAATGGTTTGTGTGTCTTCTATTTTATTGAACACATAAAATGTGGAGCATATACTGTCATCACCCACTTATCACTCACAAATAAAGGAAGGAACCTGATGTACCATAACATATCGAACATATAAAACAAAATATCAGAAATCATGAAATATATTTTATTTGAAGTGAAGATAACAATCTCTGAGTCAGAATACTTACATAAATAATAAACAAATATTATGACTTAAATATTCAAATAAAACATGACCAGCATGCATCAGTCAATATTTTATATGACCGATCAGCACAGGTGGATGGTTCCAAAAGACTTGAAAAAATAACTATAAATATAATAATAACATCATTATGCAAATTCTTTTCATTGCATGTAAAGGTGTTTTTCTATACTGTTTTTTTTTCTAAGGTTCCAGTAGATACTATCTATGAAATACCAGATAAATTACCTTTTGTGTTCAAGGCTTCTCACTTTCAAACTATGATACAGCACAGTGATGTGCTAAAAAGGCTACAAAAAATTATAGTTGAGTTTAGTGATTAAAAACATCTTGAACTGTATCCTTATGCTGCAATTTTTTATTTTGTTTTTTGCTTTTTAGAGCCCATCTTATGCTTGAACTTTTAATAAACAAAAAATATAATTTTCCCTTTAAATCTAAACATGCAATGAAATAATTCTAATATTATATATTTAAATAAAGCATGCAATCTGCTCATGTATATTAGTTTAAAGTTTAGTAGTTAAATGAACATGCAATTTGTTTTTTTACCAAAAATAAAATGAGAAAAGCACCCAGAATTTGATTTGTTTAATTTCATGATCTATTGTTTTTTCAAATGACTTCCTCATTGTCACATCAGCCTTGTTCTTATTTTCCAAAAAATCGCTTGATATAAATTTGCCACATGTGGCGTATATTACACCAAAGATACAACACTTCTGACAACAGAAGAGCTCAAGAATTTTTGAGAAACATGAGACAGGTACTTAAAACAATAAAGCAGTATTCATTCACACCAAACTATTACACTTACTAGCCTCAGCGAAAAAAAAACCCCTTATGTGTCCGATAACAGAACAAGTAACTTAAAAATCCTTTGTTATAACATTTATTTAGAGAAAGCATTTAAAATCATGATTAGAGTCAAAAAAGTTCATAAACATCATGTGTAACATCAATAAAGAGCTTTTTATAACTTTTTTTTAAAAATTTAAGTGATATTATAACATATAATAAAATTTCAATGTAAATATTGCACTGCAATAATGTAACAATAATGTAGGTGTCAACTAACCAAAAACCATGAAATTGTAATCACTGATGTTGTTGCATATTTACAAACTATTAATATTGCTCAAACATTAGTCAAATACCTTGACTTTTCACAACAATTTGATGCATAAGTGGGGATGGAAATTGTGAAAAAATATTTTCTATTTTTCTTTGCATTCAAAAACACTTTTGGTGTATTTATCTGAGTGAGCATCTTGTATGTAGATCTATAATCTCAGAAAATTGTGATAAGAGAAAGAACAAATTGTGCTTAATGTAAATAAAGCTGTAATGCTGTGACAGGAAAAATTTTTGGCTGATAATAGCAGCAGCACATTTTGGCTCTATAAACCAATGTTACAATCTGTAATAATGGTCCTTGTATCACATATAAGTAACAACTCCAATAGTTCTATTATATAAAAATATATCTCATCACAGTGTCTACTTCATTGCCAAACCTATAAACAATAACAATTTTAACTATAAATGTCCAAGCAAAATTAAAAATTTTTTGTCACAATGCAAGTCTTGAGTAAATTCTATATGTTTACTTGCTTCCATGACAAGATAATCGCATGAACGACAGGATCTATAACATACATAATCAGATGAGTCAAATCAAATTTCTTAAGATAGAGTTCCAGTACAATAGCTACATAACTGGTTCTTGAACAGCTAATTCTACCGTATTAATTGATTAGTCAACTCTATGTCTTATAATGTATATCAGTATAGATATCACAATTTTTATGGAGCACAATATAATGAAGCTTAAACAAAATCAGTAATTGTACTCTATAAGAATTGTGTTATATAAATATCAAACCACCTTTATCAAATGTCATTCAAGTAAAATATGTATATATCAATTACCTTGACAGTACTGTCCACAGCTCCAGAAAATATTCGACCTCTAGAAACAGCTAAACAGGCTACACTACCAGTGTGTCTGACTAATGTTTGGGTACATATCATATTATCCATACTCCATACCTGTATCATATATAGAATCATACAGATTGAATTATCATCTACTTTCAGAGCTCTTACTCTTTCTTGAGCTGATACTTTCAATTTTTAACATCACACTGTCAAGTCACAAGATAAATTAATTTTTAGCTAAAAACAAACCAAGTACATAGAGCTGCAATTGAGCTTTATCAGCAGGAAAAGCAAATATGTAGAACTCTACATTTACAAATCCTTGTTAATTCATTTACAAATCTCTTTGATTTGAACATAAGGGGTACATATAGATTCATAATGTTAAATGATATGCACATCAAAATGAAGAATGTTTAAAAAATTACAATTCTTAATATAATTTGTACGGCAGCATTTTTTCTTTACAAAAATAATTCTCTTATTGTTGTTCTATGAAACAAATTTCACATGTGGCTTTAGGGCTTAATTATAATTGGGTTCTTCTTCAAGTAAAGAAAATGATAAAACTATTACAGTTCTATACAAAAAAACATGCCTTGAGGAAAATGTCACTTTCAACAATGAATTTAGTCTGTAAGGACAAAAAGGATCCACCCCCAACATGCTGTAAATTAATGTTATCACATACATTTAGTTCCAATGATAACAGTTTTAGTCTGAATAGATTGTCCTAAATTAAAGACATTTAAGTTTCAGGCAAGGCAGCTATTGCCTGCACATTTATTTTGATGTTTTTTGAAGATATACTTTGAATACTTGTATGCAGTGGTATATTTAGAGGATGGGCCATTGGGCCTGTGATAGGTCTCCATCTGTAGTGAAAATTAAGCCAATGTAATGCTCAACATTTATCTCTAGTCATCTGGGCTTCGGCCTTTTGGGTTTTGCGCCTCTCAACTTTGGGCCCCCAACCTCAGACATTTTCTAGAGACACTCCTGCTTGCAGCAGAAATCTTTGTTGATGTTGTACATGCCTTAAAATATCTCAAAGCTTTGATTGGGCATCCTTTAACTTTAACAAATGGGCATCAGCTGTTCATGAAAGATTGGCATCAAAATTTTTAAGTCTCTATTCAGAAATATAATGAAAATAGAAGACAAAATTGAGCAGATGTAATCTACTCTATAAAAATAAAAATATTTATATTTGGAAACTAAGTTCCAGAAGGCGAAAATAACATGTACTAATGAAGGTGAATAGTAATAAGGAGTATGTCAGCAATTAAAATGACAAGATAGTTTGATATCTGACAAATATAACTACCTCTTATTCTTAACACGGAAATCACTAGAGAGGTGGGTGGCAACAATTAATATATAAACAAAACTTTCCACACATCTTCATTACTATACACGGAACAGCATACAGGGAGCTGGCACAGTGTTGGTCTTCAATAAAAATACATTCTTGGATCAAAATATTCTTTTTGAATTTGAATTCACATAATTTTGAACAATGAACAGAAATATATCTGTGTTAGTTATTTTGTGTATTTACTGTGCAATAATTCATGGTAAGATATTTTATTTTACTTATTTGGTCTTCCGATGACTTAAATTTGGTATAAAATATTTCTGTTAATGAAATTATAGATCTATTAAAATCTATTTCATTGTGGTTTCTCTTCTCTCTCTTGTCTAGTGAAATGATATTTCTATGGAAATTTCTTATAAGATTTGGCATGTTTTTGACAAATGGAAAAATTTGAGAGATACATGTATATGTATAACTTTCAGTCATTTATTATTCTCCTTTTCTTTCCAAATGTAAAAACTGGAGCTCTTCCAAACAGCACCCATTTGTCAGCTCACAACCAATTTTTGAGTTTGTCATAAGTATACAATACAATTCTCAAGATTCTGTATGTTGTTAACAACCCATTTAGTATCAAGTATGAGCAAAAATTGGGTTCTGCCTACTTAAAAGGATTGTATAGAGGTTTTCTAAAAGCATCAATTTGTACCATTTCAACTTCAGTCAGACTTCTGTCACAGACGATCTGTGGTTCCTGCAATTTCACCATGTTTGATAACATCTCTAATCACAAATTATACTTTATAACATTAGGCCCTTCATGATTAGTGACATCATCAAACACTTAGCTTAGTGGAATTGCAGGAACCACAGACATCTGATTGAACATTAGAATGATGAAAATTGTCCGATTCACATAAAAAGAATTAGAAAACCTCTTTGACATGTCATATTTGAAAATGTATAAATATAACAAGCCTAATTTTATTTGTATTTCTATATATTCTAGCCTACAGATTCTATGGTCCTTATGATATATTTCAACCACAAGATTCCAGATGGCAAAAAATCATCAGAAACAATGGTAAGTGATCCATCTGAATTTCTTAAGTTCACAGCTAAATCTTTGGTTCTCAAATTAGAAATTACTGTAACCAATTATAAAAAAGATAATTTTGTGATATAATCATTTTAAAAAGATTGAAAATTTGACTAATTCCAGTATAAACTTTAGGGATGGTTCCCCAAGAAAAGCAACATGCAAAAACTGAAATTTAAATGAAATATATCCAGGGTGTTTCCATGGAATATCAGCACTAGCCAAAGCTCAGAAGGCTAAGCCACAAGGAAAGATGAAAATAAGTGCCAATTGTTAATTAATTATGGTCAAATTTGATAAATTTTATGAAATTATGTTACTGAATATATATTTCTTTTAATTATGGTGATTATAAAATCATACTTGCTCTGAATAGGTTTCTAAAAGCCCAATTGTTTGATAATCAATCTGAATATTCTTAAAGTCAACGATACTGGCTAGGCTTTTAGAGTACTGAACTTAGGATAAGTTGATTTATTGCTTTTCTTAATGTTTTTAAGAGGTAATAAATTTTAGAATATACAACAGTTTGATTGCCTAAACTCAATTTACTTTTTTCATGAGAGCATGATAGCTGACATACTTTTTGCAATTAAAATTATTTTCTGTCAATTTATTTGATTGATGGAGTATTATCATGTTACAGTTTTTAACTTATACTTTTTTGGACTTGAAATAAGATAAGATGTACAGCAGATTAAAGTTTATGTGATAAAAGTCACCAGGGATGTAACATGCTGATATTGAAGATATTTGAACGTCATCAATCTTAATTGCCTATAATAATGTTACAACAGCCTGGAAGAGATGACCGGAAAACTCTGGTTTTTATTGAATTTTGTTATTTCAAATTGCAGTATAATTGGTAATCAGATTCTAATTCTCAAAACAAAAGTATTTGAAATGGAGCTTTATATTACTAGAAGCCAATGCCTTTGATGAAATTTTACCCATTCTGATTCTACACATACGTTTGATAGGGACAAAGACTTTGAATAATATACTCTTATGAGTTTGTACACTCTGAGGGCAATTTTCTTGATTATTTACAATTACTATAACTTTAAAAATTCGAATTTTATAGTATATAATTTATACATTCTTCAGGATTGAATACATTCTTTAGAATTTTATACATCGCTTTTCTGCATTCTTTAGAATTTTTATACTTTTTTTTAGAATTTTATATGTACATTCGTTAAATCTTTCTATTTTTGAGATACTTTCCGTAGAATTTAATACATTCTTTAGATACATTCTTTATACATTCATTAGAATTTTATAGATTTTTAAGATATTAATGCCCTTGTCATGATATAATTTTAATGATAATTGACATCTTTCTGAGATGGTCACTTAAAAGAGGCCTTTGCCATTGGTGGAATCCAAATATAGCCATTTGTTGTAATGTAAGTTGAAATCACAGCTCAAGGGTTTAGACAAGAACTTTCAATGTTATCATTATTCTATTTTCAGAAGACCGAGATCCTAAAGGAGTTATGTTTCCTTCTCTAACTGATAGAGATGAATATTTACGTCAACTCATCAAAATACTGGAAGATATTGGTAAAAAATAATATACAGCATAGTGGTATCAAGTAATGACATGAGGACCTTAGTTTGTGGGGGCAAGGGGTAGGGTATAAATGGTTTAACCCTGCAGTATAGAGTATTCATAAGCTAACAATGTGTATGATAGTTTCAAAATAACTAGAGCTGTGAATATTACTTTTGAATACTTTATAGACTATTATATTCATTTGAAGATTTAGTCCATACCATAATTTTAAATGAATATTGCTGATGTTCAGGAAAAATAACAGTAAGGACTAATCATAGATATATCCAGGTTTTGTTAGTATTCTTAGTGTATATGTTTAATCTTGTAGAGAAAATAAAGTAATAAAGTAAATGAACAAAATAAATATGCATCATTGAAACTGGTTTTTTGTCTATACATGATTAATAATATTAACTCATGGCAAGATTAACTCATTATTCTAGTGCTTTACCTTTTGAGAATGATATCACTTGAATCACATCAATATGATAGCTTGATAAATCATTACCAAATGATTCAAAAGTCAGAGATAGCCGCTACTTGTTTAATAACTACCAATCTAATGAGCAGAGCCCCTCTGTAGGAATATGCAATGTAATTATATCAATATACTGCATTTGACAGTCTCCTGGGGGCATAACTTGCTGACAGTTTTCAGATGGTATAATCTTACTTTCCCACAACAAAGTCATCAATGTTATATTTTGAGATGCATCAAACATTCAAATGAAAAAAACTTTCATTCCTGCGTCATTGAAGTGTAAACATTGTTACCGACATGATAAATGAATGTTATCAAGTTCAAGCGATAACAATTACAAATGCTATTCTCATTTTGAAGTGATCAGTTCCGTATGTCAATGGGTTTGGTTCATGTCATCAAGTTAAAAAAAACCAACCCATTACAATTAATCTTACCATGTGGTGACTTCTTATGGACCTTTTCTTCACTTTTTCCTTAGAGAGGGAACATTTAATTCTGTCTCATAAAGCACTCAGTATGCTGGTGTAAATAGCCAGTTATTAGTATCTGGTACCAGGCACTATTTGCTTTATTGGGAGACCCAATTCTGGATCAAGTGTAAAAGGGTATAAAGTTCTGATTTAAATACAAAATAAACTTACCCGTAAAGATCTATCATAGGAAGCACTGAATACTTTAGTACCAGACGCTGTTTGTAACGCAGATAAAGCATACACTGTACCAGAATGTCCATTTAAAGTTGTTGTATGTACATAATTAGTATCCCAGACCTACAAAAATTACCATTCATTATTTCACATAAATGTAAACCATCTATCCAAGGTCAAGGCTAATGCCTTTAAAATCTTATGAAATATTCCATGAAAACTTGACTTACAAGAGAACAATACTTTGCAGGTTTTGAAAATTTAGGGTGTTAATATGTTGGCCAATGAAATAACCCAAGTCCCATCTCTATTCATTGATGTCAATTTAGATAAAGTTACATAAAAAAAGTTAGGAAAGGAAACACATCACTTACATTTATACAATTTTCATAAGTACCGCATAATATATGATGACTAGTAATAGCTATACTATAAACACTTCCACCTGATGTTTCTAACATTCTAACACATTCTAATGTTCCTAGATCCCATATCTTAAAATACATCAAATGGTTCCTTATATACTACTCTAATTACATTTGCTTTGAATTTCTAAATATAGTCAAAACATTACTGTAAATTTATGAATATGCAAAAAGATATGAGGGACTGATATCATTGACCATTCTGGATGACAAGATGTCTTTGACCACTTTGACATTCACTTTGACATGGAGTTCCAGAGGGTCATTGATTGTATGACAATGAAAGTATACAACTCTATTCTGTTGTTTAGTATTTGGAGACTGACTATTCTCAATATAGATTCACTTTCTGAAGGTTCAGATGGAAATAAAAAATTACTTTATTAAGTATATTACCTTGATAGTTTGATAAGAACCACTATATAAATAATCAGCAGTAGCAGCTAGAGCTCTCACCCAATGGTTTAAACCTGTTATTTCTTGTTTCATCTCATAGGTATAGGCATCCCATACCTACAAACCATAGGCATTCTAACAACTCCAAAATATAATATGAAACACCATGAGTTGCATAAAAAAAACAATGAAAATAAAAAATGCCACATGGGCTTGATGTCATCAAATTTCAAAATAAAAGCCAGATTTATAGGATTTAAAGCATACAAGGAAAAAGTATGAAGATAATTGATGACTCCCAAGAATTGTTACTAGCATTTTTTAAATCCTTCCTGTTTCTTATGTAACATTTGACCAAAAGACCTTATGTTTAAGAGAAATAATGTTTATACACTCAAGATATTACATGATTCACTAATAAATTATTCTAAAAGTGTTATAAATCCTGTTGCATATATTTTTTCACCTAATCGTCCAATACATACCCTTATAACTTTCAGTGAACCACTAAATATCATATTTCTAGCTGAAGTTAATGTACATACAGGATTATCATGAGCTGCTATACATTTAATAGTTTCAAATGTATCTATATCCCATACCTACAAATATCAAATAATTTTTCACAATAATCAACCATTTAGATAACTTTTTAGATCACAGATTATTTACCATTAGCCTACAAATTCACAAGAGTTTAAACAGAAACATTTGACGGAATTGTGTTTTTTCTCTTTTACTAGCAATTCTAGGTGCATGGGCATACAAAACTGACAGTATCAACACATACCAGAATATTACAGTCTTGTGAACCACTGAAGAGTTTTTTACCATATGTACATAATGCCAATACAATACCAGTATGTCCTTCTAAAGTTTTCACACATTGAAAATTTGCACTTGTATCCCATACCTTAAATAAATACAGATTGGAATATTTTTAATGCAGAATTCTTTAATCATATGACCAATGTTTGCACATATCAGTTGACTAAACCTTTAACTTAAGGTCAAGGACATAACAATACAAAAACCAAGAACCAGTCAGTTGCAACTGAAAATCCATGAAATATCATCATAAATAGTTATCTATTTTAAAGAAACCACAACTTAAATTGATATAATAAACGCCAAAGATTCCTTGGGAGTTGCAAATCTAACAAGGGCCGACTTTTTCTCTTAGGCTCATTGCATGCTACACGGGGTTACCTGTCTTGATAAACCAAATCAGGGGCAGATATGTAACTTTGTTTCAGTTCAGTTCAACCTATATGTAAGTACATGTATATTTTACCTTCACTGTTTTATCAGAAGAGCCACTGTATAGAAAATCACCTAAAGCACATAAACACCACACTGGTCCCTGTAAATATACAATTAATATGCAAATATATAATATATACAATTGATATTATCAAATATATACAAAATGTACAGTATACTTAAAACTTGTAACTATCATTTTATATTCATGTTTTTTCATTATTGTCATAATGTCATTCCTTTTATTTCAAATTTTATACAATTTTTGAAATCATCAAAATAAATTTTACATATTATTGTTTCTGTATATTGAATGTCACTGTGCAATATTCCATACTATTACATGGGAGATAACCCTAGTGTTAATTGAAATCGGTTTTATCAAACGATTGGAATATATATTTTTCAAGTTGTGAAACAACAAGTACAAGATATAAGTAATTTTTTTGAAACTTACCTGATGACCCACACAAGTACCTTTACATTTGAACATTGATATAGGATCAAAAGCTGAAATCATAACAAAATGAACAATGATTAACCAATACCATGAAATATGTCAAAAAGCTCATCACAGAGTATACCTATATTGGGGACAAATATATCTTTTCAATTATTAACATTAACAAATAAAACCTACCTCCAGCAGTGGCACCTAAATCTAATCTATTGTTCATTAATGCTATTTGTTCCTGAAATATACATAAAAACATTGAACACATTAATATGTATGTATACTTGAAACAGTTTCACAATCAATCTTCACATACAGTGAGTCTCATGCACAAAGAAATCTTCCTTTTAATTCTGCATGATATTTGTTAAAATAAGAAAAATTACCCTCTGCTTACTTTTGGGGTAAAATCCTGAGATGGATTTAAATGAAGGGGGTATCTACCAACTTTTTTAGTTAGAAGCATGATATATAGCTGTGGAAACAGACTGAGTTGAATATGTTGCAATTCAAAAGAAGACTTACAGCTAATGTTGAATATTCTCTTCTATTATCCATAACTTCATTCATTATTTTACTTTGATTATGTTCCACTAATTCTGTATTAAATAAACAAAGAATGACAGACATCTTAAAATTCTAACGGAACTAATATATGCACCTTAAAAGGGATATACATGAAATCTTTTAATTATTCCATTAATCATTTGATAGAACCCCAGAGCACTTTTCAAATAGAAGATGCAACCGCTTAAATATCAACCTGATATGTCTGAAGATCGGACACATGTTTTAGATACATAATCAATCATCAAGCCAGCCATATTTTAAATGGTTGTTAAGTACTAAAGTGTCTCCATCCACATAAAAAGAAAAAAACATCTTTATATTCTAACATTAAAAGTTAACGAACTTTACTTTTTACTCTAAAGTTTTTGAAGTCAATTCACACTTACCTAATTTGATGTCTACAGATTTTTCTAACATTTCCAATCTTTCAGCCAATTTTCCCAACATGGAACGTAAAAATTCAATTTCTTGATCTTTTTGTAAGACAGTTAGCTGCATGTCGGACATCTTTTCTTCAGATCTTTGTAAGAATTCTTTCATACTTTCAAATTTACAATGTTTTAAATGTTCTTCCAATTCTTCTTGCGTAGCCACGAAATCACATCTAAATAACGTAAACACAATAACTAAGTAACTACAAATAGATTAGAGGGAATCGAACAAACCTTTAACTAATTCATCTTCTTAAAATAGATTCCCATCTAGAATGATATCAAAGACTTTCAATCTTAGAATCATTTTCTTTACAATGGACAACAAAATCTAGCTGATAACAGTTGATTCAATAACACTCAAGTTCAATCAAAATAACCTTGATATAAAAGATGTAATGATTTCAATGAATAGCATTATTGTAATTCAAAGGAACATTCTCTTATTCAGTATCAATAGGGGATTAATGCAATTACACAACCAAATAATGAATCTTTTTGACTTCTTTACCTTTTTAATTGATGAGCAAATGCTGCAGAAAAGAAAGATGCAAAGTTGCAAGCATTAGCCTAACTTATTTTAAAGAAAGAACCAAAACACAGTAAATCAAGAGGACAAAGAATGTACACTGTAAATATTTTTGAGAATGCGTAATCTGAAGTAGACAGTCCCTGAGTTGCATCAGGTGTTCCAGAAAGATGACAAGCTACAGTAGGCCTAGTAGAGCTTAAATCCATCGAGAGTTAATGAATGTTTTAGGCTATTTAATGTCAACTCATGAAAAGAACAAAGCAGGAAGATAAAACAGCTTTTTCAATTTGATTGAGGAAAAAAACAGCTATTCAACTGATTCTTATTCTGAGGTCATATAACATGAATTCCTTTCTTATTTTTTAAATCTAATAATAACTTTATTAGAAACAAGAGCTGACATTGACAGAAATTCAGGCCAATTCAATTTTTTCCATAAAATATCTTGAAGGGAAAATAATAGAGCAATCAAAAGAAATCAATATAGCTACAGTGTTTGTTTGACATGATTTTATTGGTGTTTATCATTAATGAGTATTTAGCATCATGATTCATGAAAGGGTGTATGAGTTTGGCAACATCCATACTTTGAATAAACCTATTGATGTGCTTCATATCCATGTTTTAAGGGAAGAAGTCTCAGAAACAGGAATTTATTTTTAGCTAAGCCAATAAGTATTAGTGTACACAGCTAAGTGTCAAAATTTTAGCCTTCAAATACATGTGTGTCCAAAATTATCTGCCATATATAGAAAAAACATTTATAGAAATAGGAAAAGAAATTCCTATTTTGAGATATTTTTGAAGAAATTATGCAATTTTCATACAGTAGTACTTCTGAAATTTTCATATATTCAAGACTCAAATCAACCCCTCAAAATGGGTCACCTATCTTGTTAAACACATCTTTAATCAATAGTAAGAATAAGAAGACTTCACAAGTTATGAAATTCCATTTGCATTGAAATTTTCCATTATTGATAAAGCATAAGAGATTTTACGAAGTCATTTTTATTTTCAATACCTTCAATCTGAATAATTATCAAATTTCAATATCCTAAACTAACATTAATATCAAATCAAAATATTTGATTAATACTCGTGTTCCTTTAATATTTCTCACACTTTTATTTGATTAATTTCAAAAAGTGAAGTTGATAGTTGAGAAATCAGTAATTACACTATTTCTTTGCCTAATTCCCAGGAACTTAATTTAGACTATTGATTTACGTCTGATATAACAACTTCTACTACACTCCATTAGTTTAACTGACAAAATTGGCTTACAGTCAGAGACAAAAAAAGGCAATAAGTGTCCAAGGATTAACCTTCTCGAAAAAAGGAAAGAAGAATAGTTTTCTTACAAGAGAATAACCTTCACATGAAAGAATGAAATGGTTTGATTTTTTCGTGATATCCAAACTAAAATGCACTAGATGTAATCAAATGTACATCAAATAATGGAGGGCTTAAGAATCTTATTTTCTGCATCATATTGGACTAAGCAGGCAGCCACAACCATGTGACGCATAAAGAGATTTCGGTATGACTATTTAAAAATTGAATAAATCTTTAAGAAATAGTTGGATCGTATTAGGTGAAATTTCCTGGTTAAGATGTGGGCAGAGAAAGTGAAGTGAATATTTTACTTCATGCAATTTAACTTACTTTGAACCTAATGCTGGCTGTCAGTCAAACTGTCACATGAATGAGAAATTCTTAATGAAGAAGTTTCCACTTAATTGAAGAAATCAGCCAGTGCTGATTGGATATAAAAAGCAGGTTAGGTTCTAATATCACACATTACTATCAAGCAAACAAAAAAATTCAGAATTTGCATTTAAATCAAACTGATGAGAAATTTTTCAAGAACTTCAAATTTATAAATCTACCAGAAAGTGAGGCATACATAAAATAATTTACCTCATCACAAGAATTTAAATCAGTAAAGAAAATGTTTTTTGATGAAAATGAATGTTAGAGGTATATGTATACTGGTATATGAGAATCAGTATACACCACGTATACATACAAATCAATTTCTTTAATAAATTGGTGAGATTATTTTATAAAATCTCCAAAATATAACAGTAATAAAATAAAAGCATCAATTGCAAGAAAACTTTAAAAAATTTAGATCTTACCCATATTTTTTATGAGGACAACGAACATTATTACAGGATCTTAGATGGTCTTCTAAATCCTTAAATATAAAAAATCAATATATTATATCACTTTCAAGTCTTTATAGCCTACAACTCAAGTTGTGCAAACATATACTCAAGATTATTCATGAAGTTTAACTCGAGGTTTGAAATATTGAATGGTAATGGAAAATCATATTTTGGTCCAAAAAGCATGGAATAAATAAAATGGACACTAAAAGAAAAGTTGTAGAATAACTCGTTGCCAAACTTGATAGCCATATAGAATATTTCTCATTTGACATATTTAAAATTGATCACTAGGATCAGGGTTATGGTTTAAATGTTTTTGACGGCCATTTGCCACTATGATATAAGTCTATGGGATTGTATTTATTAAATTGTGTTAGTTTAGTTGAAAATTTTCAGGAGGTTAAGGTTGTAAACTCCACAAAAGATCCAGTAAAATGGTTTATGTTGATTTGGCTGACAAATGCATTCAAATCAGTAAACTGGCCTGAAAAGACTTTTACTTCGATAATCAATCAAGAAAAGAAAATATCAATACCTTTTTTAATAATTGTGGACAACCAGCTTTATTAGGACAATCTACAGGTTTATAATCACAGTCTGATTCATGTTCTCTGAAATCATTTTAAAGATAGCTTTCTTGAAATGCTAAAAAACATAACCCAGTCATCCACACACCAGAATTGAAGGATTTTTTTTTTAAAAATTCAACAGATGGTAACTGCAATATTTGGTTGTTTGTTTGTTGCTGCTCTCAGATCATTCCACTTAAAATTAAATTGCAATTTGTTTTTTGTTGGTTTTATTTTTTGTATTCATTGTAATCTTGTTAATAAGTTGTTTGCTGCAGTCCCATTCTTTTAACATAAGTTTTAACCAATCAATGTGTGTTATGTAGAAACTGTTTCTTGATAACATAATGAATTGTGAGATAGCAACATCCGAAGCTTAGCTACAGCATCTTTGAGTTTTGCTATCCCAAAATCCATTATGTTATCAAGAAACAGGTTTGGCATACAGGTTTTGATTGGTTCAGATTAACATCATTAAAACAGTACTGTAGAATAAAAATTGTCAGATGACAATGAAGACAAAAATATTAACAAACCAAAAAGAACGTAATTTTAATCTAATTTCAATTAGATTGCTCTCAGATAAGACCAAGTCCAGTACAATATTTGATTCTCCCAGGAGAAGCAAGTTAAAAAAAAACAACAGACAATTTATCTGCTGCACTGCACTTTATATCTCTTCTTTAAATATTCCAGTGTGAATCTTGTCAAGACTTTCTTACACAGAAATTGATTATTCAAATGCACCACACTTGATTGTTACCAACTTGAGAGACTTGGACTCTATCCAGCAATGATAAAATAATGTCAAATTCAGTGTGAGATTATTGTTGTTTAGTATTCCATTGTATAATCAATAGAACATTAACTTCATATTCTCATCCAGTGGTCAGGTTGATAAAGATGGTCTTTTGTTTTAGTCAAATCAAGGTGGTCCAATATCAGTTACTGATATTTACTGTCCAAATATCCTTAGAAACTATAAAAGATATCTAGATAACCTATTATGATAAATTTTACAACAAAAATTAAACCAATAAAATAACACAAACGGATACATGTTTTTTAATATTTATTTTTTTGGAAAAAATTCTTACGAAATAAGTCTTGTAGGTTTACTTAATGAGTATAGACCATTGTGTGCTTATAATAAGAATCTCTTTACCAAAAATGTATCTTGTTAGTGAATTTACTATATAAATATCCTTGAGATTGTAACCATAAACATATCAGGTTACTTATTTGGGCACTGAATATTAGTAATTGTGGAATATTCCTGGTACAGCAGGCCTGGGCAATATCATGATAAAGACCGTTTAGTAGTCATCACAAGGGAGAAACTTGAATTCTACAATCATCTGATAATGAGGGATAGAACCATACACTCACTGTTTGAAGACAAGGACACACATTCAAAGACTGGGATAAAAGTAAAGTTGAGGGACAGGATAGGTGATGAAACTCACTGACAACTCTCTAAACTAGCCAATGGCAGAATGTGACAAGGGCCAGTGAGATCAGTTCAGTTAACTGAATCTAAGAGAGGGCAATAATTAGAGGATTAGTATTAGACCAATGTAAGGTAATTATGTGCTTATGAAAACAGTACTGGTACATTAAGATAAGACAAATGTTCCCTGTCACAGATGGATGTATACAGATGCTAAAAATGTATTGAAGAAATAAATCAGTTTTTAAAAGTTTTAACAAGTCAATCTGCATCAATAAAAGAGAAATAAGAGAAAGTCTATATAGTTTTAAAAGATCAATAATATGTTCCTATGGGAGGGTATACTAGACTTGTGATTAAATGTTCCTTAGTTATCAAACTAAACCTGCTGGCTCACTTCAATATTATTACTTTTTGTCTGACTGTTATAGGTCATGCAGAACAATTCTAATATATCTTTTAATGTTTTAACCCAAACAATATTGTGACTACCACTTCCAAATTACAGGAAACTATTTCAAGAGCTCTCTTTTTGGAATAATCACACCTTTTTTTTAACTAAACACATGCAACTTTCTTGAGCATATGGTCATGATATGTATAAATAAGACTGTATTAGACAATAATGTTACATTAGGATTCTAGAATGTGTATTTATAGTATTTGGTTCAATTTCATATGTGATATAACAACTGTCAGTATTTGATTGGTTTAGCAAACTGTTAATTTAATTTATTTGTATGGTGGCCTATCAATCAAAATTTTAGGTTTGTGTAAAATAAACTGCAGCCTCTTTAATAAATGTGTTATCCAACAGCCATTGGAACAACCTATTTTCCAGATCCTAGGGATATTTTTTGGTGGATATTTCTAGCCCCTGAGTGGTTTGAGGCTCCTTTATGGTCTTTAAGCTTTGAGTAAGAAACACAGGAATTTTGGGATGCTTTTAGAAATAAATAGCGGAAGGTTACTTGTGCCTTGATCAAATACACACAAATTGTGATTTCATAGAACGATTAAGGGAAAGATCAAGCTAGCTCATTAAATATGTTACTTACTGTCTATCTGCTATTTTCACTGTAACAGGACATAATGCTAGGTCTAGTTTATAACTTACACCATCTTCTGCTAGATGACAACCATATTTACAATGTATAAATAGTTCTCCTATTTGTTCAGATACGGCTATATTAGCAACAACTACTGATAGTTTCTGATTATCTACTGGACACTGATCTGTAATGTAAAAGGAAATTCAACTAATTTGATAGTTAAAGTCTAAAATTGTTTATTGCCAATAGTTTAACATTGGTTAAAAAAATTCAAAAGAACTATATCCTTAAACAACTAATTTATTTTAGAAGCAAAGGTTGGATGACAACAAGTATACAGCAAAGGTTAATAAATTCCTTTTATTTACTTACTTTCTGTATTCACTTTGACACATCTTTTACAATAAGTATGCTGTAATAAATGTTAATGCCACAAATCACTAAAACAAATCAATTGGTAAAATTAGTAAGTTCAATATCATTACTTGTTATAACATAGTCTGTAAGTTCCTTTAATTAGGCACCTAGCCTAGTGTGATATTCATATCACTGTAATTGCCATAAATCAATTATTCATTCCCTAATTCAGGGCAGACATATTTTTTTTTATTAAACTGAACAAATTTAGTGGATTTATATAATATGGCAATTATCTACATTTCCATTCTGAAGCAAAATCTTTAAAGGGATTGTGAAGAGATTTTCTAAATTTTTCATGTGTATCAGGGACACTGATAGCATTAATTTGCATGATTCCAATTTTCAATCACATGTCCGTGGTTCCTGCAATCCCTTACAACTAAGTATTTAATGACATCACTAATTATGAAGAGCCTATGTGATTCAAGCACATGCTGTGATTAGTGACCTCATCCCTTGAACAATACGTCTACTTTAAATATTCTAAATCAAAAAATGGTACAAATTCTTTACAGAAATTTAACCAACACAATTATCTTAAAGAAATTCTTAGAGCAAATTTTCAATGGGAGTAATTTTATTGACAATTTAATGGCTAAATTGCATGATAAATTGAAGAAGACTCACCCCACATGCAACAATAACAGGATCATGAAAGATATTCTGGCATAATTTACAATACAGAGTTTTATTTGGTACTTCCACAAACACTAATATTTCCTGAAAATCAAATCCGGAATAAATTATTAGTTCTTGACAACAGACTTGTCCTGTTCACGGTCATTCTCATTAAAATATTCAACCTATCAAATATATTGTCTTCCATCAAAGAAAAGGAATTCTTAGATAATTATTGGAAAATATTGACTTATATTGTCATCCAACTTCTAACAGAGTTTTATATCAGTCTCTTTGAATTATGATTAAATTTGGCGCTCTTGGGTCAAATTATACTGAAAATGATTTAAAGAAGAATTTGGTGGATCATGGATGGAAAAAGTAACCTGCAGAAAAAAAAGACACAGAACGAAACATCTGGATCTGAATTTTGAACTCTGCATGAAATAGCACATTATATGCCACCTTTGTGACTGTGTTTGTCAAAACAGCATCACATAGTCCACCTAGCTATCAATGTCAAGTTTTTAAATTCTATTTGTCATATAAGGTCAATTCCCTTGAATAAAACTGAAAATTGTTCTTACATCTTCTTTATCAGCTATCAATAATGATCTATTACTGCTGGTGGTAGAATTATTACGTTGTACAGGATTGGCTGGTACTTGTAATAAACTTGATAGTGGTGCTATCTATTATATAAATCAAGTAAATGTCATGTCATCATCATGAAAATTTATGCATTATTAAAGTATTTTCTCAATGACAGACTCTAAGAAATATTCCCAGTAACATGTAAAAGATTTTGGGTGTACTATGCCAATAGGTGGCTTTAAGAATTTGTAACAAAAGCTATTTTAAAGAAAAAATAGGATTAATCCTGTCTGATTTTCAAGGATGAAAAATTTGACATGGATAAAATCTTGAGGCCTCATTCACAAAGTCTTACAAAATCCAGATTTAGGGATACAAAATCATCTGAAAGATAAAAATGCTCAAATTTGTTTTGATAATTCCTTTTGCTACCGTAACGGTTTTGTGAATAGGGTTCAGAAAATGACAGCAAGGGTATGCCTATTCCTATATCATTACTAAAACAGAAAAAACATACCCCAAGATTATCCACTACAGTGTTTCTAGTAGCCAATGTTCCAGGTGGAGTACTAGCAGTGGAACTTAAATAATTATAATATTCACTATCTGAATCTTCATCTGTATAATAATAATTAATTGTTCAGAATAATCATAAAATTCACTTTCATATTTCACTAATATTCACTACCGTATCATGTCAAATTTCTGCTTAATGACAACAAATCAAGAATATCCCCCCCCCCCCACACCCTGGTTCCTAATAAAGTGATGATAATAATAATAAGTAATAATAGTAAGATAGACCATTTTCAAACTCAGATTTACACACAAATAAAAACAACTTACTATGTCGAACTGTTGTTATAGGAGGAAAGTTTGAAGCACCAAATGTTGTTTCCACTTGGAATGCAGGTACCTAATAAAGTGATGATAATAAATATGGCAACAGCAATAGTAAAAGTTTGTTAAAAAAACACAATCAAAGTTCTTAAGTATGCTGTCTGGTCAAACATTTTGCATCAGATTATCTGTCACCATTTACAGCAATATCGTCTAGAATAATGAATAAAGGTAATTTTTTTAGGGTCACCAGACTCCTTTGTACCAATTGAGATTAGACATACACCCTTTGTCCCATATATTCCAATTAACTGACTGATCTACAGTTTGTCTTCCAAAATATAAAAATTCAGCTCCGCAATCAAAAGATTTACATGCCTCTTGAAGTTTGTCAAATACATTGTACAAGTACTTTAATATTAATTGAGATATCAACTTCAAAATAGTACTGATAGACTTGTCTTGGTATATTTGGTTAGTGAAATTCTAGAAAGTATTTGGGATTTTCACAGAGTTCAGTTTTCAGTAAAAAATTGTGGGTAGGCTGAGCTGATGTTAATAATGTAGATTCCAGGGAATATTACCCCTGGTAAGTGACACTTGATGCGAGACCTAGTAGAAATCTGAATAATGTTGTAGGTAGAGTCAGACATGGCTGTTGACTGTCATCAAGTGTCAAAGTTGATCTATTGTTATATTCCATTTTTTCATTGGGTTATTGACAAGTCACTCTCTGTAGAGTGGAATGAAAACACCGCACCCATATTCAATAAGCCAATAGGCTGTAATTGTAAAGAAGTTTGTGTACTTACGGGTGAGTTGCTAGTTTGAGGTGTTGTTTCAGGGTAGAAATTCCTCTCTTTATTTGACGCCGCCATGATTTATAACACTTTACCCAAATTTTTCACATACATTTTAAAGAAATAGTTTATTTCTCCGAAGTTCATTTGACAAGTTCAATAACAACTTTCCGACTTTCACTTTACAACATGTTTCGACATGAACGTCCAGACGGATTAGGTCAAATTGACCCAAATTATAGGCAGAAAGAGACAAATCGACCAAACAAATCGCGCACAAAAATCGTGAAATGAAATAGGACTTAAACATCTAATGTGGATCCAATACATAATTTCATTGTGCGAGTTTATAACCGTACCATCTATCAAGAGCAGTTCCATTAAGATTTGTAGTATTGTTGAGAATACTAGTTTCATGACCCTAAACTTTCTACATTTAGTACATTATATCTATCTGGGGTGGCTTTACGCTTAAATTTAGAAGATTCAACTAGTAGACAAATGTCGAAATCAATGGCGGCGTCAGCCTCCACGATTTTGGGACATAAATTGGGAGGTAGACTTCAGATTTAAGTGACAACTGAGAATCCAAATAGGAAAACGCCATGAGCGCAGGACTCCTATGTAGGATCTAGGACCTGACACATATTTTTGTCACGAAATCATATAGACCCGGGCTTTAACCTTTTACAACCAATAACATATCATATAATAAGTCATATTGTAAGTGAAGTGAAGTGGTGGTACAATTTCGTCTTGGCAAATCATTTTCGTTGAGGCATTTGGAAATGTAACGCATCTAAAAAATGTTATAAGCAACTTTATCAATATCAAGTTAAAGGGACAGTCTGTTATTGTTTGTTGAAAAGATAGGAAGGTATAAAGGTGATCAAATAAAAGAGGACTATAGATCAAAATCTAGAGAATGTGTCTCTTACTCTATCTAAAAGTTTTTACTGGAAATATAATTATTGCCTTTACTTTTTAAAGCACCAATACTGGTTAACGTAAACCTTTTAAAGTCGCATACTGCCCCTCCTTGATACACCCTTGGGCGAATTGACTCTCTTTTATTGTTTTTTTAATTCAAGAGGACTGGACAACGAAAGAAAAAAGCAGGTGCTTGGTGCTCGGTGTATCTCGCGATAAGGCTTGAGACTATTTTCTTAGCTTTATTCGCTGCTTGATTGGATGATAATATTTTCTTTTTTGATGAAAATTAAGTTTTAATTTTTGAACAATTTAATTTTGGCATTTCATTATATATGTGCTTGTTTATTTGATGAAAATATATTCTCTTCAAATTTAAACAAACAAAAAATTCAAGCCCGTGACTGTGACATCGGCGCCATATGGAAGTCACGTTTTTGGAAGAAGAACCTTTAGATTCAATATGGCTCATTTTATTCCTCCTAAAATTCAAGAAAATCCAAATGGATGGGGCCCTTGTCATATACCTGAACAGTTTAAGGACATGCCTTATCAACCATTCTCTAAAGACGTGCGCCTTGGAAAGGTTTGTATGTGATTGAAAATTGCATGTCAACACAGACGATCACGATGTGTCAAGTTATTTTGTTATGTCGTACCGGTTAATAATGTTGTACTAAGCCTACACCTAGTGTGTGCAGCCTTCTTGTCAACATTGTGTACTCTAGAAAGTCATTAATTGATAATTGTTCTTTAATATTCTAGGTCATGTTTTTTCAACACACATATCGATCTACTTCATTAGCAGGTCATTGGATTTTTGATTAAAAATCAAATGGTAGACCTACTAACGATTTGATATGATAATATATAATCCAATCTCTATTTTCAGGTGTCAGATTGGACTGGTGCTACCTACCAAGATAAAAGATATTTAAGTAAGTGTTGTTCATTTTCATACATTCATAGGATTATTTTTAATCATTTGTAGAAGAAATATTAAGTAATCACAGTGCATGGTACTAAAATAGTCATCTTAATAAATATGAATCATTAAAAACTAGAAGTTGATTTGTGTTATTGTTCTTTAGTATATAATGTGTTTGAATTTATTTACCTTATTTGTAATAATCTTAATAGATTAATTGTGATTATTTTCCAAATACATATACATTTTAACTTGATGGAATGTTTTTGTAGGTAAATATTACTCAAATTATGGTGGAGGACAACAATATGCTTACTACCATGATGAAGATGAGAGTTCCTTTCATCTGGTCGATACAGCCAAAATACCTAAACCATTATACCAACGTGGTAGACGTATGTTTCAACAGGTAAAATAGAGCTTCTCATTTTTCTTCAAACTATGATACTTTTTTTTCAAATAATAATCTTGAAGAATTCTCTTCAAAATTTTATGTACATAATGATGTAGTTATGAATATGATGAAATTGTGACATTATTCATGATAGAGAGATTTTACACATTTGACAATTTTCAACCCGATGTAAATGCATAAGTTTGATTTTGAAATTTATGTATGATTTTAGAGTAAACAACGTAAAGAAAGAGAACGTAAACAAGCTGCTACACAAGCTCAACTACGATCTATGTCGAAAACTATGAAAAATAGAGAAAGGTAATTATTTCTTAATCTATAGATTGAATTAACTGTACCTGTTTAAAGAGCATTGCATTGTTTTGTGTTTTGGATTAGTAGGAAAACTTAATATTTATAAGGTTAAATTTATCACAGCAATAAAGGTTTCATTAATACTTGGCACTAAAACCTCCAAGAAACTTCTTGAATCACAGATCCGCTCATTATGACTTATTTTTCTTTTTAGGGATCGTCAAAGATTGCTCAAGAAATGGCAGAAACAATTTGGTAAACAACAACAAGAAAATAGACATAAAGCTGTAAGTATGAAATTCACTTATATTAGTCTCATTTCATCTTTTATGAAATGCTATTTTGTCTACCAGCTGATCTTTGGCCCAACCTCTTGGTCTTTCAAGGATTATGGAATAGCGGGGGAAAAATGATATTTGTTTGATGTACTTAAGCAAAAGCATACAAATTTCCAACAACTTGACCAACTTAGCTAGAGACTGTCCTCAATGACATATATGATTCAGAAAAGAAGGCTTCTGAAAAAATGAATTTCTTATTTAACTTTACACAGGCACCTGCCAAAACTCGAGATTCATCAGTACAAGTGGAGAAAGATTGGGATGTTGTAGAAGAAATGGACTTCCCACGTCTAACTAAACTTAGCTTACCTAATGTTGATCCTCCAGTAGACCTGTAAGTTATAAATTTGATTTATGATATGATTACTCCATGCATTGCCATCTGAATTATTCTTTTGATATCGTGAAAGTTCATAAGTTGCAAGACACAGTAGATTATGGATACTTTCTATAAATGAACTAAAACTATGGAGTAAAAAATGTTGTCTTTGTCGCCTATTTCTTTCAAATTCTAGTTTTGAACCATAGTGTAAAAATTACAAATGTTAACTTATGCAGGGTTTGACTTTCTCTGTTTTCCTTTATTTCAGTGTAACCTGTGGGTCTATGGAGTATTATGAAAAGAGTTATGATAGAGTTACAACTAAGAGTGAAAAAAGATTAAAAAGAGTTAATAGAATCTTTCATAAAGTTACGACTACTGATGATCCTATTATTAGACAGGTTTGTCAATAATTTTTGGAATTCAACTACATATTGATGTCTATGGCTAATGCTAGGCAAACCGGTATTAGGCATTCCTAATGGTCCAAAAGTTTCAGATCTGGCTATGTACTTGCTTAATATTTTAACAGTTTATCATATTACTTGGTGAAAGTTTCTTGCTTTATATGTTGAATTTTGTTGTTGGTGTATCTTAAGATGGTTTTACTACTTTTTTCATTAAATGTTAAACTAGAATATGATTGGAAACTAAGTCTAGTAGGTCGTCTGATGTTGTGTTATCTTGAAATGGTTTTACCACCTGTTTCTTTTGGTTCATTTAATGTAAATGTCAACATCTGTCTTAATGAAACATTTTATTTCTTTTATAGCTCGTAAAAGGCAAAGCTAATGTGTTTGCAACTGATGCTATCCTAGCTACTTTGATGTGCTGTACTAGATCAGTATATTCCTGGGATATATTGGTACAGAGAGTTGGTAATAAATTATTCTTCGACAAAAGAGATACATCTGAGTTTAATCTATTAACTGTCAGTGAAACAGCTACTGAACCACCTCAAGATGAAGCTAACAGTTTTAATTCACCTCATAATCTAGCTTTAGAGGCCACTTTTATTAATCATAATTTCTCTCAACAAGTGCTAAGACAGGTTAGTGGTTTTGAATGTAATTATGTTTCTGTTCTACAAGGGCCAATCTTAAACTGGTAATGCATTTATTTTTATTTTTTTAAAAACATATTTGTCATTAAGTTTTGAAATGACCTCAAAATAAATAAAAATCCCACAGGAATGAACATATTGCTCAAATCAGACATGGGAGGCAAACTCTGTGAATGTATTGTAACAAGACTACTGCAATAATTAGATTTTTCAGTGCAGACAGTAACATCACTTTGGTTTTATACCCATTCTATTCGCTGTTGATTCCAGTACTAAAATTGTTATCTTTTTGATTATGTTTTGTAGGGAGAAGAAACCTATGATTTTGACAAACCAAATCCCTTTATTCAAAATGAAGAAGCCTCAACTGTAGCATCTGTCGGCTATAGGTAAGTTACAGTATTTTAATCTTCTTTATGTAATTTTCAGGTATTGTACCATTTGTAGTTCCTGTAGTACATTTGTTATGTAATGATAGACTTTTTACTTCCTTGTATAATTTGAAAACAAGGTATTGAGTTCTGAAGCTTCATGTAATGTATATTACAGATATAGAAAATGGAAGTTAGGTAATGATATAGAGTTAGTAGCTAGATGTGAACATGATGCTGTTATGCACGGTCCAAACGGTGAACTACAATTTATTAATATTAAAGCTCTAAATGAATGGGATAATCGGGTAAGATATTACATATTCCATTTTAATCATCTCATTTGTACTTGTTCTAAGATACTTTGTCAGTTGGAAAGAGAACAGGGATGCTGATTTCACGTTGCATGGCATCCAAAGTCTTCATTTATCAAATCGGGAACAGAAAAGTAGGATGTCAAACTTCACTTTCTTGTGACAATTATTTTTGTTGAGATTGAGAAGTTCTTTTAACTGTTTGATGCAGAATTACACGCTTTCTAGGTATTTTATACATTTTGTAACAGACCTTGTCATGCCTATGGATATAATTACTGATATTAAGTCTATGTTGGGTAGCTACTTTAGTGTAATGACAAATGTATGTTGTAGTTTTCTGGAGGTGTGGAATGGAGATCAAGATTAGATAATCAACGTGGTGCAGTTTTAGCTACAGAATTAAAGAATAACAGTTGTAAGATGGCTAAATGGACTGTTGGTGCTTTACTAGCTGGTTCAGACCAAATCAAATTAGGGTAAGTATATAGTGTAGAAGTCATTGCTCAGTACTTGCTTCAACTGTGATATTGTAGTCTTAAAATACCAAGACCGTAGTCTCCCTTGGGTCAACAACTTTTAAGAAGATGTTATAAATATATTTTGATGTGTTATATTTTGTAGATATGTATCTAGAGTACATGTTAAAGATTCCTCTAAACATGTTATACTAGGAACTCAACAGTTTAAACCTATAGAGTTTGCTAGTCAGATGAATTTAAATATGGAGAATGGTTGGGGTATATTACGATGTATTATAGATACATGTTTGAAATTAAAAGAAGGAAAATATTTGATTATGAAAGATCCCAATAGAGTAAGTTGACAAGCAAGTGTCTTCTTAAGATACATTTTTGTAAGCAAATTCTTGGTTTGATTTATATTTTGAAAAGTGAGTTTGATAGACTGCTAAATAGATTTCTCTGACTATCAATTTAAGAATTTGCAGTCATTTGAATACACTAAAATATCAGTTTTTCAAAAATTTTTGCCCAGGGTTTAGTTGGTTTGCATATATTTGATTTCTGTTTAATAGTAATTGTAATGTTGTATTTGATATTTGTAGCCTGTGGTACGTATTTATGATATACCAGATAATACATTTGAATCTGATGATGATGACAGTGGTAGTGATGGTGATAGTGATTCAGATGGTATGTATCATTCTTTCTCAAAACATTTCTTCCAGTAGATCCTATGAGGGTTCTCTTTAGTTAAGCAAAGTAATTTTGTGCAGTGGAGCACTAAAGTTATTTAAATTATTCAAGTCTAGACTGAATTTATCTTCATTACCATGTAAACTACCTCAGAATTAATTAGATTGTTTGTGGTAATGTTTTGAATCATCAACAGGAGATGAATATATATCTTTGCACAACTTGAACTCATATTCTAAATAAATCTAAATGTGAGATCACTGGCCAAAAAGGTGGGGACTGGTACTGAGTCTAATTTGAACTCTAATAAAATTTCCCAATCGATTTTAATAGGTTGAATAATGTGTAGAAAAGGTATTTTTCCCCTAAAGTTTTGTTAATTTATTCACAAGTTTACACCACTGTTGAATTATTTTTATCACTTTTAACAATGTTTATGTTCAAGTTCATTAATTGTTGAAAAATATTTATTTTTGAAAAATTCCAATATAATGTTGAAAAATGTTCATTTATTGTTCAAAACAAAAAACCTGTTATTTCTCAAAAATGATCATGGTGTATGGTCTTATCATAGTGGTTCGTTGACTGTCCAAAATCTTTCATTTATTACCAAAAACTAAGAAAAAACTATCTTGACTCTGTAGTAATAAGTCGCTAACCAAATCATTTAAAAAGAATCTCGCTATGAGATTAGTAGATTCTCTAGATTCCAAAATTAATATACACATTTGTTTATATTTCAGATGATGATGACGATGATGAAAATTAAACTCAATAATAAAAGACAATGGAAAATAGAAAAAGCTGACCAAACCGTCTTATACACCAATTATTATTATTATTATTGTTCTATTATAGACTATTGTACTATTAATGCTAAATAAATCAAATGTATGGGTTCTTCAATTTCAGATCTGAATCTTTTACAACCCTCTATCTTGTGCCTTGCGGTTAACCCTAATGAAAACTGTGTGAAATATTAAAAACAATTAATTAACCTTCACATTGTGCTCTCAGTACAAGAAATGCCGGTGACGTTCATGTGGCCCATACTTGGCCGTATACCAAGTGCCGGCACCAGCCTATCGAGTGTGAGGGAAGAACTCGGGGGAAGACTGGCTCAATGGAGACGTCCCGGAAGTAATCATTTCGGCGGATATTGTCTTCGCCCCTTACCATCCGAATGGTTACGATTATATGTCGACTCTGTTTAACAGTTTTGATCGGATTTGTTCATTATTGAGATTCCATTTTCCGATGAACGGAATTGGAGTTATTGTCCTTGACATGACAAAAACGTGAAAGCAGTTTCAGATGGTATGTTTACGCACTTTCGGATATCGGATGAGTTCTAATCGTTAGAGATGTTGGTGTTACGCCGTAAGACCACCACATAATGATGAATTCCATGAGAACCGAGCGTTGGATTTCTGAATTCGATCCTTATAAGCGTGTAAAATATTCAGACATATATATTCAAACGCAGTTTGATCATTAAATAGTTGATGAACATAGATATGCTAAGACTCACTCATTTTATTGACCTTGGAAAGTAATTCAAGGTTTTTCCTTATCAAAGATAAGATATATAAGCAGAGTGCCTATCTCTATATTTATTTTAATACACATTTCGAATATGAGGTTTGTAATTCTCTAGCTTTAATAGCGTTTATTATCACGAATCGATTTGTTTGATTACTAGACTAATTTGTTGTAATTAAGTTCAGGTGCCCATCTCGTGATCAAAAATTAATACGACAGACCTTACCGCATCTCGATAACTCGAATTTAATATTTGCTCAGGTCTTCCCTCGATTCCGTCACGTGAAGGAAAATCTGAGCAACTGGGACTCAATCTCATTGTATGTGAGGATGACACATTAGCACCAGAATCGAAACCCCTTGATAGGTGGTGAAAAAGTGCTCTCTGAATTTAAAACCGGCATTCTCCTATCAGCAAAACATTGGGAATTAAATCGAGCAGCGGGTTTTATACCCCCTCCCCCTCATCCATTAGTTGGCTTCAAAGACATTCATAATGACAAACTATTTGAAAGTTACTGCCAAATCCTCATTGCATTGTTCATGGCTTTGCTCGCCATAACCTATTAGGAAAAGTAGCTGGAAGACCTTCCGATAACCTTACAATCTGTCACATACCTCATACGACACTGTTTCAATTCAATTCAAATTTAGGATCTTAAGTAAATTTTAAGTATCATATAAAATTCAAGGTTACCCTTTTTGGTATTATTGGTGAGTGTGATACACATTAAAGCAGACTCTCCAGTAGAGATATCCCGACATTGGGCCGGTGGATTTAATGGTAAATTCTGTATACCAATAACTAAAGAGTTGTCTAGTTGGAAGGTTCATCTGAGATTTGACCAACCTATTGACAGTATTGAGGTACACTTTTCACTAGTCATATCGTGTAGACACCCTTTATACTTGCCTGTTTGCCAGGATACCATAGATTGCTTAAAATGTACATGTACACATAACTATCAGATCATGGCATGATCGCCTTGAATATTTGAATATGAGCTCAATGGTATATTATGACATACTACCGTTGTTACATATTTGTCTTCCTGAACTGCAAATGCTTAATCAATTTGGTCGATGGTCTGCAGCGTACATTTCAGAATGTCTGGCAGTCGCTCTACCCCTAGTCGTTAAGGTTTCCAGTGGATCGTTGTTTTCCAAAGTTATCTGTGAGCATCAACAAGATCACGGAAGATCAACAATAGACCATGAATGACATGAATATGATAATCCACCATTGTAGGTATGGCTAGCAACTGCTACTAAAGTAGGCGACGGAAGAGAGTATATTTTGACCAATAAAGCATGGAATGGTGCTGAACATGTTGGAGATAAGCTGTGTCTTGAATTTATGGGTCATACGAAAGATGATATTGAACCTGGGGCTGTGGTATATTTAAGTGAATTAGAATCAACAGGTGCCACCCATACATTCCCACCACATACTACACCAGTTGTACCAACTACAGGTTAGATCAGCACCCCACATACATTAGAAACATATAGTTTTGTATTTTAATCGAGGTAGTAGGTGTTATTTTTCAGAAATCGCTTTTTCAAGGTGGCATTAAAAATCTTTTCAATGGATCAACAGTTGAAATGGCTTATTTAACCACATTGGTGCTGGGCCAATTAAGAATGGATTTAATTTTAGAACGACCAAATGACGCGCCATTTGTCCATATACGCGCTCCAGTGGACTGGCAATACCATAGTCTTCAAATAAGTTAAAACTCATGTTTTCTTTCAGGTGGTGGAAAACCTACGTTTGATTATTCTAAAGCTCTCGGAAATTCTATATTATTCTATGATGCTCAGAGATCTGGTAAACTACCAGCTAATAACCCAATCAAATGGCGAGGTGATTCAGCTTTGAAAGATGGTAGTGATGTTGGTTTAGACCTCACTGGTGGCTGGTATGACGGTAAGTAGCGTACATATCTTAACCTTGTAAAGATCCAAGAATTGATCCGCAATTATGTCTTGGCATAGTCACAAGGTATCAGCCCCCCAAAAATGTATATAAGAGAAAGAGAAAGTGGACTAGAACATCTTGTATATTGCTAGAACCTGAAAGAAGTTATACAGACGTTGGTTGGGTCTCTTCTTTTGCAAACTTTCCAGTACAAGACGTCCAGTCCGAAGTGAAGCAGAGAAATCAAGACTTGTAATTATTTCAACACTTCAATGTCAAAAAATCTTTCCACTTCTCTCTATCTGCAGCTGGTGATCATGTGAAATTCGGACTGCCTATGGCAGCTAGTACAACCAATTTATTATGGGGATATATTCAATGGTCAGACGCCTACAAGGCCGC
Source organism: Lottia gigantea (assembly GCF_000327385.1). Classification (NCBI taxonomy): domain Eukaryota; kingdom Metazoa; phylum Mollusca; class Gastropoda; family Lottiidae; genus Lottia; species Lottia gigantea. Next base: position 4,271,771 of record NW_008709715.1, on the reverse strand, counting down.
TGGATTAACAGACAAATTCTTCGATATGATAAAGTGGCCGTTGGATTATTTTTTGAAATGCTGGATTCCTGCTAAGAATGAATTCTACGTACAGGTATATCAATGGATCGCCCATTCTTAATCATAAGATGTTGACTTGGATCATTCATCAATCTTTTAGCTGAGCTATGTCCAACCTTCAGGAACATCTAAGTTGGTCAAGAAACACCCATTCTGCGGTTTAACGTATTTTGTAATCTGCTTCAAATTTGGACTCTTTGGTCATCCCTTGATTGGTTAACATGTCAGAACTGGTTCAATGATTGAAGATCACGCGTGTATAAATTTGCTGGAAGTCCCTTCAAAACCTCTCGATAGAACCACGTCCCTCTCGTCCATTGTTGGCCGTCGGAGCTGAGCTGATAAAGTTATGCACTGTTCTTTAACCAGTTTATATTGCTGAATATTATAGTAAGCAATATGGACATTGTCCAAAAGGTCATTGATGATTAAAATTGGTGTTTTAGATTGGGGATGGTACACCAGATCATCATTTTTGGGGTCGTGCTGAAGATATGACTATGAAGAGACCAGCATATAAAATAACAGCCAGTAAACCTGGTAGTGATATATCTGGTGATACGGCTGCTTCCTTAGCCGCAGGTTCAATTGCTTTTAGATCTAGAGGTACTTAGAATTCTGCTTTTGAATTTTTTATCATTATATGAAAGACGTAAGAAACCATCTTTATAAAGACCAATAATTGTCATTTAAGAATTTACTTTTAAATCCTGCGGAGATATCTCGACCAGAGAATCTGCTTTTAAGAGTATCACACCCCAGTAATAAACAAGATTAAATAAAACTTCTTTACTTTGCGAATGTACAAATATGTTCATCTATCACTTTTATCTGCAGATCCGGCATATTCCAAGAAGTTGCTCGATGCTTCTAAAAGTTTATATGCATTTGGTAAAAAATATACCGGAATATACAGTCAGAGTGTATCAGCAGCAGCTGCCTTCTATTCGTAAGTGTTGTTGTAAATTTGTTGTTCAGTTTATTCGCTTATGAAATTACTTTATCTAAAGATCTAACGTTTAATAAGAGTGTTTCAACTATAGACAGCAGAATTAGACGATTCAAAATGAGGCACTACAGATCTTAAATTTTGTTATATCCCACTGATTTGTTTCTGTATTTTTATATAACTTATGAACTTTCGAACAGTGGCGTTTCATCATGTGAGGTGGCCGAGCAGGGGCCAAAAAGATTTCTAGTGAACACAGACCATTCTTCCACTATGTAAAATGATACACAACACAAGACACATATTACTAGTAAATGCCACATAGTTACTGGTGTATTTTTGTACAGATCCAGTACATATAAAGATGAGCTATGTATTGGTGCTATTTGGTTGTATAGAGCTACTAATGATTCCAAATACCTTAACGACGCAATAAGCTTTCACGAGAATGCCTGGGCTTGGGCTTTATCCTGGGACGATAAGAAGATAGCTTGTCAGGTTTGTACAGGGGCATTTGGGTATTTTCGTCGAACGTGCTTTTGCATTTAAACATCTTGGGGAGAGGATGGGACTTGGTGGGCAGGTGAATCATCTTATTCCATAGAATCCCTTACAATAAGCTCATGTATAGTTAACGAAATAAGTGCCACTTTGCAGGCGAGTGGGGCATAATAAGCACCTGGCGTCAAATGGTGGCAACAGCGATTGATCACATTTGTCAATGACAAAGTCGACTTGATAATTAAAGTCCAACTAATAAAATAAACGTACATGCAAAAGAAGAAAATTTGGTTAGTAATACTTGAATCTCTAGATTCTTGTATCAAGCGAGTATTTTTGTATAATTCAGATGCTGGTGTATCAGTATACATTAAAAGCTAGCATCAAAGTTGAAGTAGAAGGATTCTTTAACAATTGGTTGCCGGACAGTGGTACAGTTAAATATACACCATGTGGATTTGCCTGGAGAGATAAATGGGGTTCGACTAGATATACTGGTATGTTCCTTAAGCTTGATCAGAAATATTTATATTCTATTTCTAAACTTTGCTGGCCGTAACCATGTCTCAGTAAAACATTATACCACAGTTGTTCGGAACGTACTCAATAAGGTAAGGTACACTGTGAATATTTAGTATTCATCAACAAACCTAAATATGGGGAAAACTATCTTAGAGATAGCGCCTGATATATTGGTACTTTCCTGAGGTATTTGATTGCTTGGTACGCACTGACTCCTTCAACTATGATTAAGCAAGATGTCTTTATTAAATGATTGTTCTAATTTCAGCCAATACTATATTTATATCTCTGGTGGCGGCTGATATGGGTATTGATACACTTAAATACAGACAATGGGCAATCGGTCAGATGGATTATATTTTAGGACAGAATAGTAAATGTTTCAGCTATGCTATTGGATTTGGCAAGAAATATCCCTTAAATCCACATCACAGATCAGCGTAAGTTATATTTGGGGTTTCTTCTGGAACACTGCTTTACACTTTGGAGAGTTTGGGTTGTTCTAAAATTATGTCAATGAAATCTGCTGTGTTTATCTTATTACATCAAATTCAAGATTCTGGTGGTACTTAGTTACGGAGAAATCGCGTTCATTGATGAAAGTATGGTTGTTTTGAAGACATAGAAGTGCTATTGACAACACGATATGATTGACATTTTTTTTGTGAAACAGCATTGCATGATGAAAAATAAAACATGGAACGAATCAAGCATTCAAACTTTCTGTTGTTACTGGAATCTCTGTATTTTCAGATCATGTCCAGCAATACCTAAACCTTGTAGTGAAGATAATCTGCACGTTAAAACACCCAGCCCACATCTTTTAGTGGGAGCATTAGTAGGAGGTCCGGATTCCACCGATGCTTATGTTGACAATAGGGAAGATTACGTCCAGAACGAAGTAGCTTGCGATTACAATGCTGGATTTCAATCGGGTTTAGCAGGTAATATTAATGCTTTCATTCAGATGAGTTGGTAAATATAAGGCTATTGACAAAAGTCAGATATCAGAAAATAAATGAATTTTCACATAATTTTCAAATGTGGATGAAGATGAATTTGATATTAGTTAGGCTACCTCCCTCGATATTTGAAATGTGTTTCAAGTTGTCTAACCTTAGGCTTTTGTTAATACTTTTGGTTACTATCATGATAATATAATAGCCTATCGAATCATACTGAGTTCTTAAATTTTATCATTGTGTTTATATTCAAGTAATTGTAATGTTTCTGTTACCTGATTCCCAGTATTTTTCGGTATTTCAGGTTTGGTTCATCTGATTAATAGCAACAATTATCCTGTGCCACCTACACCAAAATGTCCATGTAAATCACCTTAATACCAAATTACAACTATTTAAGATTTTAACTGTTCGTTTCTGCTTTTTCTATACTATTCATGACCTAAAAAAATAATTATTGTGATGGACTGCGATTTTTGCAACTAACTTATTCACTTGATGAATTTATATACCGACTTGAATGTCATTGAATTGTCTGAAATTGGTCGGATCTATTTGTTGATGGTCTTAAGGAACATGCCCAGGACAGAAATGACGTATACTAGCACCACTGTAAAACTATTATACTCATAGCCAAATACTATATTTTAATATTTACTACTACTTAGCATATATGCTTCAAATCTTCATGACTGTAACCACAAATAATTAAATACCGCCCATCGCTGTCCATGCAAATAATCCGAATTCCTTAAACCTGTCAAATGTTGACAAGAAACATGATATCTGTTTACGGTTTAGTTAGTTATATTTGACTCTCAAAACCAACAACCGTCAACCAAAACAGGTCTTAGAAATATTTAAACTTGAGATTAGTGTGAATTAGTGCAAACGGGTAGGGATTAACAGGATTATGGGATTCCATTATTTGACAAAGACTAAACTTTATATGCTGGATGTGAATACCAATCACATTCCTGCCGTCTCCAACGCTTGGATTTTGTGACGCTAACAAAGGTGCATTCGGTGTCTAATGCTTCTCAGAAAGAAAAAATACATCCAAGCGTTGGAGAGGGCAGGGATGTGATTGGCTGGCAGTGTCATCAAACTGACGAATGTTCAAGAAGGCCGTCGTTAGGCCCTTACTGAAGTGGCTATAACAAAAATTAAAGCTAATAAAAAAACAGAACGAAAATTTGGTCTTTTTTTAATTAGACTGAAAAATCAGGAACAAATCAGATTGACATAGCCCTAAAAAAACAACATGGGCACTGTACGTTTTGGCAAAAACCTGAAAAGAATGTAAAGAATGTAGAATTGTTTCTGAATTTCGTAATATATTAAACTGTAAAGTTGTCGACACAATAAATTATAATAAAACGATTAGTATATTAATCAAGATAAGAACAATTACCATGGAAATGACATTTTAATATTTCATTGTCAAACATCCTAATTGCGTCGTGGGTGGTGGGTTATCTGATTCTTGGTGTTTAAAGGGGGCCATATTTCATATTTTTTGCTCTTACGGACATCCTGGAATTTTAATACCAATCATATTGGAATTTGAATTCCGCTATTGCCCAACCTACTGTTTGGTGGAGGTTTTATCTTTAAAAAAATTAGGAGCAGGTTAGTTTATTTCCATTTTTGTTTACATACCTTATAGTTGAGACCTAATTCCAAAAAGCATTACATTGCTTCGGATCATTGTGCCATAAGAAGTGGGGTTTCGCAGAGGTCTTATATTATAAATGCCCTTCTGTTTAGACCACCTCAACATGCCCCATCTAAAATAAAATACACCTCTGCACTGAATTCTTTCTAGTAATCAAAACAAGCTTCATATTGCAGCAATGGTAAAGGTTAAAATGGCCATTGATTTTAAAGTAGAATGTCTACTCATTGACATAACGGTTAACTCGACACCGTATTGACAAACCAACATTTGATGTTTTCTAAAGAAATATGACATACATTTTACAGATAAAAAGATGAATTGCTTGAAATTGACAAAAATCAAAGGTACAATTGATGTATTTTTATATATATTTCAAGAAGCTGGGCTAATATTTATCTTAGTTCGTCTTCGTGGCTTTCTAGTTATCTAAACGTTTGTGTAGCATTTTCCTCCACCATACAACCAAATTTCAACAATGGTGAAGACGACAAAGAAAATTGGAGAAGTAAACATTTAATAGGATTCCTAAATCCTTCTCGAATGTAAAAAAGACAACTAAATAGGTCGTCCAGTATGATGTTAAATGAGCCTTCAATAGAAGATAAGAATAAAAGTCCTTTAAGATGTTTGCTTTAAATGACGGCAACACTTGTTTTCTCCAGTTATTGTTATTTATGAAAACAAACTAAAAGATATAACTGAATTTAATTGAATGTTTTTGTCTAGAAGAAAATGCTGTTACAGAATCTCAAATAACGAACGAAAAAACATTGCCCAAACATTCATACCGATTGACTATCTCCATAGACAACTATCATGCCCTTTACAATGGCTTATGTGAGAGATCGGAAGACTCAATGGCGCTCGATTGGTGAGTTCTGAAGGTTCAGCCTTTGTTCTTATTCAAGGCGTCAGTCGACCGGTACGAAACCGGATAGATCATATTCAAATTACTTTTTGCACCATTTTGAATTGTTTTACTGAACTTCCGGTTTAATCCATGAATCCCGAACACGCAGAAATCACTAACGCCAACATATGGTCTTATTATTCAGTCAGCTGGAAATCGCACAATATCCACACGAGCGATTGCTTGGTCAAAAATGGGAGATCAGTGCTAATGTCAGCGAATTTGAATTTCCTCATGCAAGTCCATTTCATTCGGTTTGGTTATAAGCTTCTTACCGTTGACTACCCCCAATGCAATCTGATCTGCAACTAAAAGGGCAGGCCTATGCACACACGGGAAACTATGGTACTCATCTAGCTAGGAAATTGTGAGATTATAGATAATGGCAAGATAATTATGTAATGAGTTTAATAGTTTTTTAAACGGTATTTTTATTGCATGTATTGGCCAAGTAGAAATATTCTACATCATGCCATACTGCGTTATCTGTTTTGTACCGTGTAAACTTGAATATATATTTTTTCTTTCAAATTAGTCTTTGATAAAAACTACTTTTGCTCTTGAAAACAAATTGAATTTAGACTCGTTTATTCCAGCAAATACGAACGTTGAAGGTCGGTGCCGAGATGACGGGACTAGCAGCCAGTCGTAAAGCCCTGACGGATGCTACATCTCTTTATGGATCACGAGTTAATCATAAGAAAACTATCTGGCTAATTCTTGTAAATCGTTTTGTTTAGGAAGTTTTATCGTGTGTTTGTTGACGAATTTGCCTATTCTAGAAGTGGTCGTGATGATGGATGGTATTGACACCAGACTAGAGGGTGTGGTCGGGAACTAAGACAGACAGGTCCATCCATAAATCATCAATGAACACATTCGTTACCTCTCTCCTCGACTTTTCTCCCATACACGCTTTTTTACTTCTTACTCGATATATGTTGTTCAATTTACCTTTTAGTTCTTTTCAAGTTGACGGAAATTAGTCTAGTGAAATTAAAGTTTCGTCCTATGTCAACAAAGCGCATTCATACTAAGCTTAGATACATTTTAACATTGACTGGCTTTTCTGTATAGCTGCGATCCCAGGACAGACGAGAATAACTAACGATTTGTAACTACCAGACGTCCGTTTGGTACCTTATTGTGAAAAATTGTAACAAAGTGACAGATTTGTTGATATTGAATACGATTGTAAGGTGGATTACTTGTAACCTGGGAAATATTTTATTGGAATCATTTGTAACTGGATTTGTTAATATATTTCAACTAAGTGTTGGCAAGCAATTATTGTAATATTCTACAGTATTAGATTACAAATTATCAACAGATCCTCGTAGAATTATAGCACCATTTGTATTATTGTGAAGATATACAAGGATATATGATTGCTGGATTGTAATTGATATGTATTTTGTTTAATTCAGATAAAGGCATATAAAAGGTGAGTTTATATATTTATATAACGGCAAAATATTATCTTGATATTCATCAGTATTCTTTGCGATTTATCAAATGAATATTCAAATTATTTTCACATTTTTTAAAGGAAATGTTCCTGTAATTTGGAAATGTTTTGGCTTGTGTAAAAATTAGAATTTTATTTATAATATTCAGATCATACAACGGTTCCAATCACATTGAGGTTTATAACGCGGTTCAAAGCACATTCATGTCTATATTTAATGACACCAAAATTAATTGAACGTTTAAATCACAATAAAATTCTTTAAAATTGTCTAAAAGTCTATTGAACTGTTTAAATCACTTTAAGATTTATTAAACATTTCAAATAAATTCAACATTTATTAAATGATTCAAATCGCATCAAAAACGGGGTTCGTTCGTTTGAGCAGAGGTTAATTGGTCTATGGGCCATAAAGTGTCCTTTTCTCATTATTGTAATGGAAGGTTGTCATTTGGTATCGGTTTTCCGTGTAAAGCCATTGACAACTCCCTTGAAATAGACTTGATTGTTGTCAGGATTTACTTTACATTCGGAAATCTGATGTCTATTGTCAGGAAAACTAGAGTGATATTGCAGGTTAGTTATTCGGTTTACCAGCTGAAACCTGTATCACTTTTCAGTATAGGCACCCGATATCTTGTTCGTTTGTAACTAAGTAATATAACCCTTGTCGATCATGCTGACCTGTAAGGTCTGGAAATTTGAATAGAATCAACCCGTCGTCGCTTCTATTGGCTATAGTGCCACGGTTATCCAACTGTTGATGTATTGGGAGAGGGGTTTTATTTCTGGAAGGATTTTTGGATATAATCTAGTTAAAGCATTCATTTAAATCGTATTATTAGGTGATCGTATGCCTTAAAGTGAAAGTTACTAAGGGTCAGCCGCCTTGATCTTAGAAATTATATTATATATCATTGGTATACTATGGTAGAAAAATGTACATCATAAATATAATAAGATGAAGGGAGTGTGTTTTTATATAAACATTATGATTAATATTGCTGATAATGTTGCATGGAAACAAGATAGAAATTATCTGACATATGTTGATTTCACAGGTTATAAGTCGGTTCAAATCAGAATTGATTAGTGATATCTTTATTCATTTAAACTCTCGTTTGTTATTGTCTACGAGCTGTAGTTTATTATTTATAATAATGATAAGTGACAACCGGAAGTGAAATGATTGTATTAAAACATTATGATATGAAATCTATTATTTTATTTCATCGATTAAAACACAAATCTAAGCATTCTTAAAATTAAATATCTATCGTGGTTGTCTAAATATTAGCAACAAATATAAGTAATAATTTTTCAAAATCTTTAAAAGTAAAAGAAAAAAAACCTCGCTCTTCAACACGTCCGAAAGTTAAACATATTTCTACCGGGTTTCCCTTTAGCAGGTAAACATCGTATTTACCGAGATAATAAATATTCCCGTCAAATATCATGCTTACAAGTAGATGCTTTAACATGTTGTTTGAAAATATTCTCGAGATTCTTGAATAATATACATAGACTGTCGGCCACTCTCGAACCTATTCTATTGATAAGGCAGTGTCCGAGAACCCATTTTTTCAAGCCATTTTACATGAGAATTGTACCATACCCATTTTAAATATAATTTATTCTTTGCTATATTTCAAGAAGCTTCAGATATATAGAAAGAATTGAAGAAGTAGATCCCACACAGACTTATACTAAATAATTTGATATATCGTAGATTGTGAAATATCTCTGAAATTACAAAAATAGCTGAAAATATCATGATGTAATAATGATGCAGCGTACTATCTATTCATACTTATTACTCATTCGTGTAATTTTTTGACAAATTATCATACACACAAAAAGAATTGCAGGAACCAGGAAGTTCAACAGTCGGCCTTGAACCTTGGTAAAACCTTGTAAAACAAAGCAATCGGCCGATAATAACATCCTATTACTGTATCTTAACTTTCAATTCCTTGTAAATTTTCAGTAAAAGAAATGGAGTATACTCTGGAATTATTAGCAGTGTTTTTTCTTGGGTTATATACAGTTTATTCCAAACCATTAACGGTAAGATTTTTTCTTCTCTTCGCGAAAGAATCTACAGTTTTCGTAAGCATCAGGAGCGTAGTGTGGGGCAAATTAATGGAACTGGAAATATATGGATTATTTGGAATGTTCTTAAATGTATATTACGCAATAGAATCAAAGATGATTAACTACTCATCTTGATGATGATGATTCTATGATTCACGTACCAAAATCATATCGGCTATAATACGAATTGGGTTTGGTTACAAAACTGTTTCGAATACTTTGATTTTTATATTACCATGAACTGTAAATTTTGTTTCGTTTTTATTTAAAAATTGAAATAAACAATATAAAGCGAGCAGCGTATATAAGCTTACATGTACATTAAAAAAAACAACAGTTTGCACGCGCATAGCGTTTTGCGACAATATCTTCAATATTAGTATAACATCTATCTGTTGCCACTCTGTGACTGGAATGTCCAATTCTGCAACACTTGATAGATAATTTGTGGTATTCGTGATAATAAAATACTTTGAATATCAGGATATTTGTTTGAAATATTCAGGACAAATCAATTTAGGTTGAATAGAAAAATGTCCCCAAACAAACTAATCTTAGAGCGATAAAGAGAGTAATTGATAGTTGTTTGATAAGGTACGGGTTACAGACGTGAGGTTGAAAAGTCGACAGATCTGTCTTTACTTTACAACATGGTCGACGTTATTTCATGAGAAGATTTAAGCCACTGGGAATTTCTCGATAATTAATTTTCAATCCCAGCAAAAATAACAGTCTCACCTCCGCATATTGAGCATGTGACTAATGACCAAATATATAATTATAATTCCCCAATATGCTTCGCTTTATGTTCCTAATCGGGAATTCCAATATAATCCTTACATTTAAGCTCTTGATATCTTCTTTAATGATATAATTATTGAATTAATTCTTATGATGAAAATTTAAAAAATTATCAATACTTATCAGTATTTTCATTATTTATCTCTTTCACATTCAAAACATAATATAATTATCAGTATTTTCATTATTTATCTCTTTCACATTCAATACATAATATAATTATCAGTATTTTCATTATTTATCTCTTTCACATTCAAAACATAATATAATTATCAGTATTCTCATTATTTATCTCTTTCACATTCAAAACTTAATATAATTATCAGTATTTTCATTATTTATCTCTTTCACATTCAGTATAATAATTATCAATATTTTCATTATTTATCTCTTTCACATTCAGTATATAATATGATTATCAGTATTTTCATTATTTATCTCTTTCACATTCAAAACTTAATATAATTATCAGTATTTTCATTATTTATCTCTTTCACATTCAAAACATAATATAATTATCAGTATTTGCATTATTTATCTCTTTCACATTCAGTATATAATATAATTATCAGTATTTTCATTATTTATCTCTTTTACATTCGGTATGTAGTATAATTATCAGTATTTTCATTATTTATCTCTTTCACATTCAGTATATAATATAATTATCAGTATTTTCATTATTTATCTCTTTTACATTCAATACATAATATAATTATCAGTATTTTCATTATCTTTCTCTTTCACATTCAAAACTTAATATAATTATCAGTATTTTCATTATTTATCTCTTTTACATTCAATACATAATATAATTATCAGTATTTTCATTATTTATCTCTTTCACATTCAGTATGTAATATAATTATCAGTATTTTCATTATTTATCTCTTTCACATTCAATACATAATATAATTATCAGTATTTTCATTATCTTTCTCTTTCACATTCAAAACTTAATATAATTATTAGTATTTTCATTATTTATCTCTTCCACATTCAAAACATAATATAATTATCAGTATTTTCATTATTTATCTCTTTCACATTCAGTATATAATATAATTATCAGTATTTTCATTATTTATCTCTTTCACATTCAGTATATAATATAATTATCAGTATTTTCATTATCTTTCTCTTTCACATTCAAAACATAATATAATTATCAGTATTTTCATTATTTATCTCTTTCACATTCAATATATAATATAATTATCAGTATTTTCATTATTTATCTCTTTCACATTCAAAATATAATATAATTATCAGTATTTTCATTATCTTTCTCTTTCGCATTCAGTATGTAATATAATTATCAGTATTTTCATTATTTATCTCTTTCACATTCAATACATAATATAATTATCAGTATTTTCATTATTTATCTCTTTTACATTCAAAACATAATATAATTATCAGTATTTTCATTATCTTCTCT